>NC_056726.1:1612329178-1612344178 GCF_019279795.1 Protopterus annectens | reverse complement strand
TCACCTCCCTGACTTTGGTGGAGTAGGTTGTACATGGCCTCTCTGCTGTCATCCAGTAATACCCTGTGTATGTCCAGTCATGGTGAACATGGCCCCTATATGGTTGGGGCTGCTACATTCACTACATATGTCACACACCGGAGCCTCATACTACAGTCTTTATCAATCCATGCCACATCTGATGCACAATCAACTCGTCATGCAGACAACAGTAATACCTGGATACACTCACTGATGTGATCTGGAAATTCCCCATTGCATTAGTAGTGCTGCATACGTGAGTAGTCAGTTATCTATCTGCTGCTGGCATTATGATGTGTATACCTGGTATGTACTTTCCCTCCCAATGCATGTTCTGTACTATAGCCCTTGTTATGCTATCAGCTGTCCTGTGTTCACATATCAGACAGGCTGTCCTGGTATCTCAAGTGTCACTACATCTACAGCACAATCCCAAGGAGAAGTACTGCCATGTGATCAATCCCACTATTGCCTGTGCATACATGGACACATGCACAAACAGACACAAATGTACACACACATCAGACATGCATCGACCACACTTCACCAGATTGCACTTACACACACATTCAACACCCCCACACACACGCACACACACACACACACACCTACATGTGGGGTTGCACACCTTTTGTGCACACAGTCCTCCCATTACCCTTCTGTCAGCATGCATTACATCTGGTGGTCAACAGCATGCCATGCAACTATAGTTACCCCATGCTAGAGACAGTATACATGTGTGTGATGCATGGGCTGTGTTGGTAGGTGATGGCCCTTCCCCTTGTTAACACTGCGCTCCTGTACAAAGTGTTACTGTCGACCGGTTCTGCACCCTGCCTTGTACTGTTCACCATACCACACAGGTGTACAAACCATTGTTGCTTATGTAGTACTGTGTCTGTTATGTCAGCTCCAGTGCTCACAGCCCCTATGTGTTACAGCACGTCATACCTGGGATGATATGTGAACGGATATAATTTGTGAATGCCTGATGTCTGCTTTACAGATCACAACATCAGCAGTGCATGTATGACCAGTACAGGACTATTACACTGATGCCCACCAGACCTTACCATGGCTGTGGGGGTGCCCTACACATGTCCCAGAATTCTGCATGTTTGAAGGTCTACTCATGTACACATCCCTTGGAGTGCACACACTGCTGTCACTATTGCTGTGGAGTCAGGGTTACATCTGCCACAGTTACATAACATGATTGTGTGCAGTTACAGCCATGGGGGTGTTGTTTCACAACATGTCCCTACTGTAGGCCATGTTTCCTGCCATACTTCCCATCCCTGTGGACACATAGGTTCATAGGTTCATAGGTAGGTACTACGCTATTGGCCCTAGGGCCTATATAAGCCTAGCCAAAAAATGCACCCTGGCTTTCGCCACCCAATAAAATTATTTCCCTGTGCCCCTGTTGAGCAGAGCCACAGAAGTGTTCCCTGGGGTGAATTTCCCATTTCTCATCCAATCATCAAGATTTTTCTTCAAGAATGCTAATGAGGAGTTCTGACTGACATAGATAGGTAGTCTGTTCCAGAGTATGGGAAGTCTCTGGGACAGGAATCTATCCCTCCAGCATGTTCTGTTTATTGTGGTGACAAGGTTTAGGTCCCTAGAGCGTGTAACTTGGAGGGATTGGGATTTCTTTAAGTGGAGCATGTCCAACAGCTCTGGGTTTGACATAGCTTTGTATGTTAGGCAGAGATCGCCCCTGAGTAGGCAATATGCGATGGAGTGAAGCTGTAGTTTTTTTGAGACGGTCTGCGTAGGGCATCTGTTTGAGGCTAGTAATCCTCTTTGTGAGGTATTTCTGTGGTCTTTCCAGTTGTTGTAGATGTCTTGTGAGGTACATACCAAAAGGGGTGCTGTACTCTATAATGGGTCTAATGAGTGATGAGTAGAGGGGAACAATGACCTCTTTTTTTCTGGATAAGAATCCTTTTGTGATGAGATGAGCCATGTAGAAGGATTTCCTGACCACTGTGGCGATGTGATTATCAAAGGAGAGACTACTGTCCACCTGTGTCCCAAGGTCTCTTATCACATTTTCAGCATTAAGTAGACTACCAGCTATGTGGTAGTTCATGGGTACAGAGTTTTTACCAAAGGGGATGACAATACACTTTTTGTCATTGATCTTCAGGCCATGGCTTTGACACCAGGTATCTGTCTCAATGAGGCCCGTTTGTAGGATGTCCACATCGTTAGGAGTTTCGATGAACAGGTGGCTACATATGTTATATATATGGTTTATGTAGCCACCTGTTCATCATGTAGAAATTATTACATTGGCAAAACCAAAAGAAGTCTTAAACATAGGATATACAAACATCAACTGGCAATAAAGAATAAGGATATGATGAATGCACTAGCTAGACATGCTATGTTATGTAATGAATTTAAGAAGTTTGAATTTTTCATTTTAGATAATGTGGAGAAAGTGTTATTTGCTGGTGATTTAAACAATATATTGGAATGCAAAGAAGCTTTCTGCCAATTGTTATTGGGTGCAGACAGAGCACCAGGTTTATGTGAAGTTATTAATTGAAAATGTTTTTTATTATACAGATAAAATATATAACATGGTCATTTTAGAAATATAAAATAATTATGTATAAAAAAATTTTCGAACAAAGTGTGTAAGAAAACAGATTTTTATATAACTTTTTATAAAAAGGATATGTAATTGCAACAATTAATTATGTCATTTCCTATTTAAGGTAATTATTTTAATATAAAAGGAAGGGTTGTGCATTGCAACTTTGTTTCTGAAGAAGATCACAGTAATAAAAAGTGACTGAAAGCGCAAATTTCATTCGTCCGAGTTCGGTTATTTGATGGACATTTGCAGCAGGGTCTTTTAAGTTTCAAGTGTTTCTTTGGACTCTCTACAGTATTTTTAGTTGTACCCTAATACTTTCCAGTGTATCAAGAAATGAGGAGTGGGAATCCTGGGGCATGGTGGGGGGTCTGTAGCAAGCTACAATTTGGATTGCGGTCTTGCCCAGAGTTAGTTGCACTTGGATAATCTCGGATGCATTATGCTGTGCAACTAGCCTGGAGGTGTGGATATCCTTAATGAATATGGACATGCCTCTGCCTTTAGTGCTTCATTCTGGGTTAGGTGGCCAAAAGGTGTGGAATGAATTGTAGCCTGGTAATGCAGGGGTGTTCTCTGGAGCTTTGAACCAGGTCTCTGTCACTGCACAGATGTCAATGTTCTCCATTTTAAGGAATGCCTCGAGTGAGTGCATTTTGAAGTTTAGACTTCTAGCATTGAGTAGCATTACCCTCAGATTTTGCTTGCTTGTACCTGTTACAGTGGTGAATTTGTCATTTGAACCTTGCCTAAAAAAGGCACTATAGGGGTGGCAAGAGCCTTAGCCAGTATCCGGAATCCTAAGGGCGACAGGTGCAGGCCATCTCTGGCAAAGCATCGTGGTCTGTCGATCATGTTATCCCAGGCAGACAAATACTGGATCCCCTTAGAATGACACCAGAAGTTTAGCCAATTGTTGAAGTCAGTCATTTTGCCCTTGTACTGTGGTATCATTCTGGGTGATGGCAGGATGCTACTCAGGGTTAGGACCATACCTCCCTGGGATACAAGATCGGAGAGCTCCTCCATGTCTCTTTTCATGTAGTCCAGGGAGGTACATCTCAGGTCATTCACACCAACATGGACAATGACAGTGTCATATTTGTACTAATTGTGGAGTGACCTGAGTGCATGCATTATGTGGCAGATCCTGGCACCTGACAGGCAGCTGACAGTAACTTTCTCCTTGTTTAGTCTAGTGAGTGGAACATCAGTGTGCCTGACTATAGAGTCACCTATGACTAGCATGTTGGGTACGTTGTTATGTCTTATGGGCTGTGGTTGAGTGGCACACTGAGTTTGTGGGTTATGTGTCATTTTGGTTGTGTTGAGGGTGGAGTTTGCTTGCCTTTATGCTTTGGATGTCCCTGATGCTTGGGCAGGTTTTTATTGAGAGCCTCTGCAAATGTAGGTGTGTGTTTTGTGTTTCTATGTGTGTGTTTTGTTGGTGTAGGTTTTGAGGGACTATGTGATGAGCGTGGTGTGGTGCAAGTGTTTACCTTCTCCTCTTGACTGTCTAGTCCAGTCTTGGATGAAGAGAGCTTTGCTTCCAGTTTGGCTATATAAGTGCATCTCTCACAGGTTGTAGTGTTGGGTGGTAGGAGGAGAGGGTTGTCTGTGTACATGAGGCAATTGCTGCATTGCCCCAAGATGCCCAGATTCATCAGGTAGACAGGAGATCACTGGAGGAGAAATCACATTGCACAATGACAGGATGTTAGTTATCTTGCATGTGTCTCTTGTACGCTTCCAATACCCCAGCATGGTCACTACTGTGATGCAGTGCATTTCACAACAACAACATGTGAACATGTACAGCATGCAGTGTGGGTAGGCATGTTAGATGTGTGCATGGAGTATCCCATAGCCATTACATGCACAGTGTCTTGTCATGCATGAACATGAACCATACTCACTGGCTACAGGCTGCTGCTGTGGTAGTATCTTGGAGGGACCTACATAAGAGTCTGAGAAAGTTGTTGCCAGTGGCCACAGCTGTGTCATTCATAAAGGGTGAGTGCAGCATTACGTTACATCCAAAGTAGGCGTCCACAATACTACAGCTTATGCACGCACTTCTGTTTATTACTACTACACAGCAACAGACTGTGTATATGACATCTCAGATTTGCATGATGTACCTGTACAGATCCAGATGCATACACATGAGTGGTGTACTGATGTGTCCTGGGGCCTTACCTGCACGCTCCTCAGCCAGTGTGTCAGTGGCACCCACCTCCACAATGCGCCCTGCCAGTTGTTGGTGCTGCAGGTGGGCAGGTGCCATAAGGCTCCTGAGTAGCTCCGCCACATGGGTGAGGGGTGGATGGATGGCTTGCCCCCCCTGTTATGAGGTGGTCTCCCCATACAGCAGCTGCATGCCAATGTACATGGCGAAGCAGGTTGCTGCAATGATGCCGGTCCTGCTCATAGCTGCGGTTATGCAGTCCGACATCACTGACCCTGTAGACTCGTTAGTTCCACGGGGCAGTCCTCTCCTGCTAATCATGGGTTGTCCATCAAAACAGCTGTTCATGGTGCTGTACCAAATGTGAAATGATGACCTCTGTCTCGGCAGCACTGTAGGCTAGCAAACAGATGTGGGGCATCCTCCCTGGAAGACATAAAGATGGAAACAGGTCAGTGCAACTAATATAGCAGGGTTACCATAGTTCTTAATACACATCTTTGTCTCCCCCCACCACATCAGCTGCAACAAACCGTTCACAAAATGCAATGGGTATGTCAGCTGCATACCTACCATTGGGACATATGTTATATTGTACCAAGCTTTGTGCTATGTGTTTGTGCCATGCTTTGTGCTATGTGTTTGTAGCCATGCTCCCTGTGGGGACACTATCTCTGCTGGCCTGTTACAGACTATTTCACCTGTATGCCATTGTCAGTGCCACTAGATATAGATATATGCATATATATATATATATATATATATATATATATATATATATATATATATATATAGATATATGTATATATACACACACACATTTATGTGTAAATATATCTTGTGGGTGTTTATAATCCTACCAGAAATTAAGCCACCACAAGTAGGACCAGGTGCACGGCTAAGACCAATATGAGTAAACAAAAAGCGCCAGCACCAAACTCAGTGAAAAAGTACAAAAAACAGTAAAGTTAATACATCAATTTAATATAAATCCATAAGGTAGTATACATCCCAGACCGGTTTCAGCCAACAGGCTTTCTTCAGTGGGAACAAAGATTTATATACCTACATCTATATGACTGCCTGTATATCTGTATACATACCCTTCCAATTACATATCACACAGATATTTATCTATATGTGGGGTGCATACAGACATCTGGTCCACATTCTGTAGCTGTCTTTCATTCACAGCTACACTGTTCTGCCTTATTTCAACACAGCCAGGTGTCACATATGAACACAGACTAACATTAGGGTGGTATATATGGTGAGAGATTGCTGGTAAGCCTATTATACACCTATGGCTATAGTGCATGCTGCATTAGACATTAACATGACTATCCTGCATGTGGAGTGCTCTGACTCCCATGTGTCTATCATGATGGCAGTACTTCCACCACCAGCTATTGCCCACACTAACATACCAAACCCACATATTATGGCTTAAATCTTTGGCATTCCTTGCTGATCTGAAACAGTTGGCGGGTATGTCCCACTACCTACAGGGACAGACAGTATTATCCGGAGCAGTTGTACAGCAGAACTTCATTACAGGGACAACTACAGATGGCACATATAAACATTCCACAACATATTTCCTATTATTTTATACTACATCACCACATACTACTTTCAATTGCATACATATATGTTTTACATACCTGCCATTTTCTTCCTGACAGCTGTGACTGTTTGTTGTTGAAGGTTTTCTTTTTTTTCTTTTGTGTGTGTGTGTGTGTGTGTGTGTGTGTGTGTGTGTGTGTGTGTGTGTGTGTGTGTGTGTGTGTGTGTGTATCTCTCTCTCTCCCCACTAGAGTGATTGAGATGGTTTGAATGGATTGCAGCATGGCTTTTGTAAGGGATGCACATGATCAGGTGATGGGTTCAACACCAATCAGTGTGCAAAAGTTGCTAATTGCATGCAGCCTGTTGTGTAGTAATTCAGATAACCACTGGCATGGCAACCCAGTACTGTAAAATACTGACTCATGTGGGCTTTGTCCCTTAACCTTTCCAGTATGGAGGACATCCTTCCTGTATGTGGGCAGCAGTGTTACAGACAGCAGGTTGCAATACCTCTTACAGCAGGAATTGCAGACAGAGTTCAATTACACATTCGTATGAGGTTCCAGACCTACAGTCAGAGTGAGTAGTGTTCGTATGTGCATTGTATATTGTTGGTCTTGCAGTGTTTGTGTGTACATAGTTGTTTAGGAGGGAATGCAGTCTATCTGCATAACTCTCAACTGTGGGCCTATCCACATGATGGCCAGTGGCTTGTCTGGTTGGTTTGGTCTGTGCACTACACAGGTCTTGCCCTACATATATCTCTGGCAGTCTGTCTGTTGCATGCTATCAGTACATGGCTACATCCATTTGTGTTTCTGATGTCGTATTCCTGCATAAGGGTATGTTGCAACAAATTCTGTAACACTAGCAATTTTCAGGATGTATAACAGCAATATTGCAAGTATGGCCCTGTGTGCCCACCTCTGGCCTCCACATATATGACAGGCTTTGTCCTGCTGTGATACAGTTAGGGGTTGTTGGCTAATGGCCTATCATTATTTACTGCTAGCATTCCTGCTACCATCCCAGTCATATCGTGGACTCCCACAAAATATGTTGGTCAGGGTCCATACATGTGACCGATACATTGACATTACCACAACTAATACATTCCCCCCTAGGGCTTGAGTACAGGGTGTAATTGGAGGCTGCTGAAATAAATCAGTAATTGTTGATTGTTACCTGTGTTGAAGGCAAATCATTTGCCTACTGTTGTACTAATTGAAGGCCTTGGCCTGGACAGCATAGTATGCTATATATCCACATTGCTTGCATCTACTGTTTTGTATGGACCTTGCATTCATCACTGATTACATGTCAGACTTTATGTGCTGTAAGTAATGGCATACATTATTGTATAGTACACAGATAAAGGTTTTCTGTGTATGCATAACTGTGCGTCATGTCATGTCCTTTGAATTGTGAGTGGGTATATGTTTAATGTAAGCATTCTCATTTTTGGGAATGGTTGCCACAATACACATTTCACAGGTACCAGTTACAGGGCTTGTGGCTGAGGGCTATACTTTGCACACAGTACTTCCACACTACTCCTACATATGTATGGCCACTAATACCTTTTGTCTGTGTATATGTGCATGTATATATATATATATATATATATATATATATATATATCATATATCTATATGATCTATATGTATATATATATATATATATATATATATATATATATATATATATATATATATATATATATATATATATATATATATATATATATATATATATATATATATATATATATATATATATATATCCCAATATATATATATATATATATATATATATATATATATATATATATATATATATATATATATGTATATATATATATATATATATATATATATATATATATATCTAGATATATACCTGAACATATTTGTCAATGTATAGACGTGTGTGTGTGCATATCTGAACCATTGTGATGTGTATGCCTTCCACATTGTACATTCCCTGTGTTAGAATTACTTTTCTGCATGATATGTTACAGATATTGCCCTGACATTTACAGGTGAATTGGCTTACTGTGAAAGCATTGTGGTTGTGTCGTGGAGGGTCCTGTAACCAAGAACTGCATGTGCTGGGTATTGGATTGCACAGCATATCTGTTAGGGCTGGGGGGGGTAACATAGCCTTAATTACCAGGTATCCCTCATTTGAGCCCCACCCCTATTAACAGTGCATATGGTCTGTTATGTTGTAGTGAATGGCTCAGGATTTTGCTCCCATGTAGTAATGCTATACACAGTTCTATATGTATATATATTTATATACATCTATAGAAATATATATATATATATATATATATATATATATATATATATATATATATGTATACATATAGCTGTCTATTTATCTACATTTCCAGATATATATCTGTCCACATGTCCATGCATGTTCGGATCATATTTTTGGCCTGTACCTCTCTTTGTTGGCAATTGCCTTGGATGATCACAGGACTGTAGTCAGTAACTAGTGCCAACACTTTTGTGTTTCAGACTTCATCTCCTTCAAGATATGTATTCTAATGCATATCACTGTGTGACTAGCAACCTTTTAGGTGTCTTAGAGCAGTATTTGACATATATCCCTACTTGTACCCACATGTTCACACACTTTGTCCAGAATTCTTGCATTAAGTGGTTGTGTGCTATGATATTACTACATTTCCTGTATTGTTGACTGGTTGTGCTGGATGATATGTCTGTGAAAACAACAGGTTGTGTATGTCTGCCATGGTTTAGTAGTAGACCACTTCGTGTAGGGAGTGCAGGATCCTGGGTTTGAGCCTGGGAGAGGCAGTGGATTTTGTTGCTGGGCAGAAGAAGGGACATTGGCTACAGAGGGATTAATAGGTTCATAGGTTCATAGTTTCATAGGTTCATACTAGGCTATCTGCCCGAGGGCATTTACAAGCCTAGCCCATAGTTTTGTGGCTTACGCCACCCCTTTAGTATGGGGAACTATACCCATTATTTTGCTGTGCCTCTGTCGAGCAGTGACACTGAGGTAATCCCTGGGGTATATCTGCGATCTCCCATCCATTGGTCAAGATTTCTCTTGAACAAGGCCAGCGAGTGCTCTGCCTCACATATACCGGATTTTATTCCACAGCATAGGAGTCTTTGGGTGATGAATCTATCCCTCCAGCACGACCTATTAATAGCCGTGTCGAGGTTTAAGTCTCCCGCCCTTGTGGCTCTGGCGGATCTAGATTTTTGAGGTGAAGCATATTCATCAAATCTGGGTTTGACATGGCCTTGTATGTTAGGCAAAGGTCACCTCTGAGCAAGCGGGCGACTGAATAGAGCTGGAGTTCTTTCAGTCGGGCAGCATAGGACAGATGTTTGAAACCCTTTATCCTTTTGGTGAGGAACTTTTGTGGCCTCTCCAGCTGCTGCAAGTGTCGGGTCAGATACATTCCGAATGGGGCATTGTACTCAATCATTGGTCTGATGAGTGATGAGTATAGGGAGACTATGACCTCCCTTGATCTAGATGAGAATCTCTTCATGATAAGGTGGGCAATGTAGAAGGTCTTCCTAACTACTTTAGCTACATGGGTGTTGAATGACAGACTACTATCAACCTGGGTCCCCAGGTCCCTGATAACTTCTTCTGTGCTCAGTGGATTGCCACCTATTTGGTAGCAATTAAATTAAGGCTCTTTTATGCAGTTATCAGCGGGTTTGTGCGGGTTTGCGCGACAGTAAGCACTGCTAACTTCTGCTTATGGTTTCATATAGACAGTTAGCTTCTGATTTCTCAACCTGTGTGGGCATAGCTTACCCCCACGCAAGCTCGCGCAAACCCGCTTACTGCTGCTTAAAAGTGCTGACTGCCACTTACCCCTGCGCTAATTTCTTTAAAATAAAAGAAAAAGTTTGATATAAAAATGGTGCAAAAATGGGGCACAAAGAGGGAAAGACAGTAGAGAAAATAGCTAGGCATGTGCAGGAAGGGTATAGAAAAGGTCTATAGCTGTCCATTTTTCTACAGCAACAACTGTGCATATACACTATATTTGCAGGTACTTTTGGTTTGGACCCTCAAACCCCTGGGGGAGGGGTGAGGACAACATATATTCATTGTGATGCCAAATAGACCAGACCAGATTACATGCGTCCAATGGATATGTGTGCAAAATGGGCAGCTATGTATGGGGCGAGATTTTGTTGTGGGGACAGATTACCCTTTTTTTATTTTTCAGGTGAGAGTGGGATGTTGGGGAGGGGTAGTAGGTATATTTGGTGAGGGAGGTTGGGTAAGTCATCAGACAAGATACACAAGATGCATACAGGGCCGGTATATGTCACATGTGGGGGGTAAACACCTTGGATGGGGTGGGGTGTTTGGAAGTCACAAGCCCATGAGCCCCCAACTGTAAACAGTGGAACTGAGGTCCCCACCCATGGACAGTCGCCACTGCACCTTTACAGCCCTGAAGGTGGCTGTGCAGGGGTCTGTGTAGGAGGGGCAGGCTCACCCTCTAATAGCACCACTCAGCCCTCAAACTGGTGTAGCCTCTCTTGATACTCCAGATCATGCTCCCTATGCACCATGGTCCAGACCTGTTGACGGTTGACAGGTTCCCCTCTGTGCCCACTCCAAGGGGGGGTGAGCCCAATCTCCTGCAGCGGTTCCTCCCGAAGGTGGTGCAGGGCTCATGGAGGAGGAGGTTCCAGACTGGGCCCTAGATGTGCTGGTGCCCGGTGAGATGGCCAGCTGAGGTGGGATAGGTGGGTCTGCTGGGACCGGCCTTCCCATATGAGCTGTGTTGTCACCTATGGGTTAGTAATAGTCAACAGCATTCAGGATTAGTTATAATAGCATGCATAGGTATTCCCATTAACCCGACACACCAGATTTAACACAGTTACAGAGCAAGCAGAACACATGCATATATGGAACAGCAGTGGCTATTACAAGAGCATGCAGGTGTCATTGATGGCAACAGGCCACCAATATTGGTGTATTTTAACATGGCACATGCATATCAACAAATGTGAATATGTATAAACCATTAGGACATATGTCCCAACAAATGTTTGTAGTGTACACATACCAGTTGAGGAGTGTCAATGGGTTATTTCACACATATGGTAGGGGTGAAAGAGATTTAAATTAACAACTGACATATCCTTGTAGTTTTCACAACATTCCTAGTCACTGCAGTGATCTTTCCCTTACAAGTATTTATTACACTACCCAATGGCCTTATATTGTAGACTGGTATGTTTATAGATTATTATATACATGATCTGTGTCTTACATACAGGTGTGACAAGATGCAGGCGTTAATGCAACATATGTTGTGTATTGCTGTCATACACTTTGGGTGAGTTGCTACAATGGCAGGTTAGTTTTCATATACATTCTGACTATGTACATGTTTGACTTTCAGTTATATGTCATTAACAGCTGCCTACATTTCTGTATTCCTCACACTGCTTTTTCAGGGAAACAGTGTACCAGGCTGGGTATAGGAAATGAGCCATTTATCTGGACATGCTGGACAGACTGGAATAGTTGGGTATGAATATGCATACAACTGTCTATCTGAACACTCTAGCAAATTCTCTACAGTGGTTGGGTGTAATTATACATAGAGCTTTCTATCTGAACATTGTAACAAAATCTGTACAGACCTTCATACACATTTTATCTGCATACCACAGCATGGGTAACACTGCTTAATACAGCAATACTACTTATAGTATGCAACAGTTCAACTACATATGACAGAAGAGTACACAGAAGCACTCCAGCGGTTATACCTTTATTCACAGAATATTACACATTTATTCCTACTGGTACAACATTTTCTAAGGCTCTTGTATTTATTTGTTATGACAGTACATGCAGAGATATACTAACCTGCTCGCGATGCAGCCTTTCCACCTAGCATCATGGACTTGCTGGTTCAAAGCCCACTCATCTGCAGATGTTAGAGGTATAAAGTGATATTTAGCCATACCTATCCATAGTATACACGAGCTAGGCAATTCTTAACTACTTAGTGGAATGAGTACTTACTCAGTACTGGGGCATTAGCCGTCTGCTGAGACTGCTGGATCCACTGTTCCAGTACATCCCCCCTCTGCTGCTTCAGGTCAGCATGGTGGTGCCTGACCTGCACACCAGCCTGGGGGATACCTGTGGCACTGGTGAGGTCATGGGTGAGACTATCCCAGGCCTCCATTTTATACTGCGAGCCCTGGTATTAGCCCTGAAGTGGTCTCTCCTCATGGTGTTGTACCAGGAGCCATACCACAAATTTTTACTCCTGGATGCCCCAGCACTGGGCTCTAAAATGAGTGCCTTCACCAACACCAGCCATTCTGCCTGCAGTAGGAAGCTACAACCACTTATGGAATGTATTCCTACCTGTGTGGTTTATATACCCCACTCGGGTATTGTAGAAAAACTTACCAGCTTAAATGTAAACCCATATGTCACAAGATGGGTTGCAAACTGGCTTAAGGACAGAACCCACAGGGTTAGAGTTGCTGGCACTATGTCAGACTCCAAGCCGGTCACAAGTGGTGTCCCACAGGGCTCGGTCCTTGGCCCCCTATTGTTCGGCATCTACTTCTCAGAAGTACAGGCCAACATGGGACGACTTTGGCTGACAAAGTTTGCAGACGACTGCAAACTGGGCGCCATAGTGGAAAGTGCATCGGACACGGATATCCTTCAGAAGGGACTCACGGAAACAGATAGCTGGTGCCAGAGCCATGGCCTGAAGTTAAATGCCAAAAAATGTATAGTCATACCCTTCGGGAAAAACAAGGTAACCCCAAGATACCATATAGGCAGCAATCCACTAAGCACAGAAGAGGTTATCAGGGACCTGGGGACCCAGGTTGACAGTGGCCTTTCTTTTGACACTCACGTTGCTAAAGTGGTTAGAAAGACCTTCTACATTGCCCACCTGATCATGAAGGGATTCACATCCAGATCTAGTGAGGTCATTGTTCCCCTGTACTCTTCACTTATCAGACCAATGATCGAGTACAATGCCCCATTCGGGATGTATCTCACCCGACATCTGCAGCAATTGGAGAGACCCCAAAAGTTCCTCACCAAAAGGATAAAGGGACTCAAAAATCTGTCATATGCTGCCAGATTGAAGAAACTCCAGCTCTATTCAGTCGCATACCGTCTGCTCAGAGGTGACATGTGCCTGACATACAAGGCCATGTCCAACCCGGAATTAATGGACATGCTCCACCTCAAAAAATCCAAATCCACCAAAACCACTAGAGCAAGCTACTTAAACCTTAGCACGGATATAAATGGGACGTGCTGGAGGGATAGATTTATCACTCAGAGACTCCCTATGCTGTGGAATAAAATCCCGGTCCATGTGAGGCAGAGCACCTCGTTGGCTCTGTTCAAGAGAAATCTTGACCTGTGGATGGGAGATCATAGGTTTACCCCAGGAATCATCTCTGTGTCACTGCTGGACAGAGGCACAACAAACTAATGGGCACAGCATTTTTCCATATAAGGGGTGGCGTAAGCCACAAAACTTTGGGCTAGGCTTATAAATGCCTTAGGGCAGATAGCCTAGTATAAACCTATGAACCTAAACCTATGAACCTATACGGCCAATTACCCGCACTTTTCCATGATTGGCCGGGTTTGAAGAGGCTAAGCCATGGGCACACCTGCTTACCTAAGGTTGGCAGTGCTTATAGGGGTATACCAGTAGGCAGATTGGATTGGCTCCCCTACACATTGCTTACTCTTACTAAGTTGAGCTGTGCTGCAGTTAGCATTGCTTAATAGTTAATTTGCACTATATTTGCCTTCTGGCAGTAATTTATTCTTAATTACAGGTTTTATATGTGTCTGGTATCCGTGATTAATGTGTACATACACTGTATAGGGACCTGAGGACTTCTACACTTTATTACAATAACACCTCACATCTATGCTTACTGCAGTACTCCAGTTCACATATTTATGTTATGTAGCAAGTTAGACCACTTCACACTGTACATAGATTCAGTTCACATCTTTGTTTTGATTTACCTCTGGTGAGGATTAGTTTGCTGATACCTCATTCATCTGTATTGGTGTGATGGTTTAGTGGTTGACTACTGTAGCGATAGTGTACAGGGTCCTGCGTTTGAGCCTTGCAGAGGCAGTTTATTTTGTTGCTGGGCAGGACATGCGGGTTTGCGCAGGTTTGTGCTATGGTAAGCACTGCTAACCTCCGGTTACAGTTTCTTAAACCAGTTAGCTTCTACTTTGCTTAATCTCTGTACTGCCACCCACACAGGCATACTCCTACTTTCTGCCGCATACCCCCGCACTACTTCATGTACATGTAGGTTTTATACATGCTTACGTCAGGTGTACATGTCAGGTATTACTGTTCACGAAGGTCAGTGTAAGGTTAAGTGGAATTCTGGTTTAGCATTTCTGGTTAGGCTACACTCAGGTATTTGGGTTAGGTTTAAATATGCTATATCTGTGTTGTAGAGTAGATGTGAATAGTGGAGGTGTAGGCGGGTAGGTGGAGGGGGGGGCATTATAACTGTATAGTAGGCCATTCGACTGATTGGTGGAG
>NC_056726.1:1612294178-1612324178 GCF_019279795.1 Protopterus annectens | reverse complement strand
GGCATCCTTGTTTGTTAATGCAGATACCTGTCAATAAAAATAAAAAAAAAGATGTAAAACTGTCAGTGTTACATCAGTCACTGTCTTCTTAAAATTAATGATGGGTAGATCATAATGGATCAGGTAAGCACAGTGTTCATAACAACACCGCTGTGATAGACAGAGTTACTTCAGCATTTGTGATGAAAGTTTAGATGGCAGGAGTCTTAATATGTTTCAGCCACATAAGTGAGGTGCTATTTCTTACTACTCATTTATCAGACTAAAGTTTAAATACAACCATTTTCCAACCTGCTTTCCCTTCCCAGTGTCAAGTTCTTCATTTACTATATTGACTAAAACATATAAACTAAAATGCACATCGTAACAATCAAGAAAGGTTACTGTTTCAGAAGTGTCATCGTATGAAGATTATGATGAGGAATATTATTGGTTAAATAAAGTAATAAAGTAACATAAAGTGGATTATTTGAGCATATCAGTGTGTAATTTCAACTTGTTCTCTTAATCTTTTTCTTCTTTATGTAAGAAACCAGAGACAGCTATATACATTAATTTATTTAATTATGTACTTATATATGTTGCAGAAGAACATCTGCTAGCCTGAAGACACGGTTGAAGAATATTTCAGGGCATAACAAGAAATAATCCAAACTTATTGTTGCTATGAACTATAAATGATGCATACAAGCCAGAATACCACTGTTCCAAATCACCATCTACAAGAAAGGTCTCCCAGGGAGCTCATTATGATGAATTTAATGAAAATATAGAATGTCAGGTCCTGCTTGAGAAGGATTGCATTCCCTTGCTTGGATTCATGAGCTCCTATCATACTTGCTAGAGAATACTAGCATGAATTTTCAGTAACCCATGACAGAGCTGCTAGATTCACATGTGAGAGACAGAAAGAGAAAGAGCAGAAAAATAGTGCTCATATGTTACTGTTCAGTGCATAGTCTGATTTTGCAATTCCAAGAATAGAGACATGACCGAGCTCTCAGATTATGTGTCAGAGGCAGGTATATGCTGCATCTTAATCAGCATTCTGTCTTCTCCAAGGATTATGCCACAATGCAAGCAAAAAATGATTGACTTACAATTGGCTTAGTTTCTGGTGTCAGTCCAAGGAGATCTAGTATCTTTCAGCCGGGCAAGATATGATCAACAGGCCACTTTGCTTTACCAGAAATGGTCCGCACCTGTGTGCTCTAGGCTTTCAGATACTGGCAAAGGCATTAGCCACCCCTATTGTGCATTTTTTGGGAGTGTCAAAATAACCAACCTCATAACATAACAGAATCTTCTCTAGATAAACTCAAGGTACAGATGCTTAATGCTAGGAGTCTAAACAAGAAACTATACTCCTTGCAAGCACTACTCACTTTGGAAGATACTGACATCTGTGCAGTCACCGAGACATGGTTTAAAGGCATGGAAAGCACCCCAGCCGTGCAGGGCTGTCATGCCTTCCATACGCTCAACCCACTAACTGAGCATGAAAGAACCAAAGGAGGAGGTGTATCCATCTTCATTAAGGATAATTCCACATCAAGACTGGTCAAGCAGTATGACTCCCTTGAGCTACTCCATGTCCAGTTAATTATAGACAAAGCCCCCTACCACAACATAGCTAGGTATAGGTCCTCCCATGAAACAGGAAAAGCATATCACATACCTGGACTTATTGTAGTAACTTACTATACAGCCCAACACCTTACTCATGGGTGATTTTAATTATCCTACCATCAACTGGGAAACATACAAAACCACAAATATGCTGGCTTAGAGTTTCTTGGACTTTGTCCGTGTAAATGCTCTGGAAGAGCTAGCCAGCACACCTACAAGAGGCTCAAATGTCCTGGACATAGTACTTACTAACATGGGAGAGCATTACACTCCAAACATGATGTACTCCCTGGTAATATCAGACCATAAATCAGTCCTGTTTGATATAATTATAAGACCAGATATCCCTTCAAGCTCATAAGCTTGACTAGTTTAATCTGCAAGGCCATGGAAAGAATCATTATGGACCTTATTGTCAAGGACATAGGTAATCTCCAAACTCACATCACGTGGTTTCTCTAAAAAACTGGTAGTCACATCTATCAAAGGTGTAGTGGTATCAAGAGAAGCAATTGTACCTGCTTTGGTTAATACATCAACATGGGCAGCCGCCGACTCATTACCAGCAGTAAATGAGTCAAGGTCTGCAATGCCCAAACCACATTTAGCATTATTAATAGGAGAGCTAGTCATTCCAGCTGCTCTCGGCACATCTTTAAGCTGTTGAGATGAAGTTTGAAAACAGTACTTAAATATAAATCTGAATGTATTTGACTGTTTTTATAAAAATATTTTCTATGAAAAAATGATCTCTATGAATATATTTTTTTATTTTTGCATGTATGTTGGTTGCCAGGCTGTTTTGCATTATTGTCTTGTTTATAATGCTCGGTGGGAATGGTTAAAATTGTTAGTTTATGACATTGTTTTATTGTCTAATTTATTCTTGTTGTTGATTCCATGGTGGTTCAGTGGTTAGCATTGTCACCTCACAGCAAGAGGTTCTCTGGTTCGATCATCAGCTGGGGTGCCTTCTGTGCAGAGTCTGCATGTCCTCCCTGTGGTCGTGTGGGTTTCCTCTGGGTGCTCTGGTTTCCTCCCACATCCCAAAAACATGCAGTAGGTGGATTGGACACTTTAAATTGGCCCTAGGTGTGAGTGTGTGCATGTGTGTGCCTTCTGTGGAAGGTTGGGTGCCGGGCTGGCAACTCGACACTGTAAAACTCCACTGCCAATCATGAGTGGACAGGTGATCCACTGTGGCGACCCCTAACCGGGGAAAGAAGAAGATTCTTGTTGTTGATTCGTTAGTTTGTATTCTTAAGTGACAATTCACTTAGCATTTTTATGCATTGAGAAAAAGCTGTTGCTTGAAAGCTTTGTATTTTATTAAACAAGTGTTTTATTTGTTTATACTTTGTTGGACTTTTTTTGGTAAGGAATACTTTAGTTCCAGGACGTGGTTTTGTTCTACTGGGAAAGTATTATTCTCAGTGTTACTTGAAATCTTTGGTTATCTGAACTGATATTTTAAGTCAGAGAAAAAGCCAAATGAAATGTTTTGCAATCATCACTCTTATTAACTCTTGTTTAGTTTTAGCTGATATAACTTTGAAGAGATGTTTATAATGAAGGCAGTGTTCTTTCCCTGAGGATATTAGGAAGCCATGTAGCATTATTATTTGAGACTGAGTTAAAGTCATGCCACAGCCTGGTACCAGCAACCAGAAGTACTGGAAAAGCAAAACTAAGATGCCAACTTCTAATGAGGGAGTAAATCTTCATGGAATGCTCAAATAACATAGCAGGTTATTCTGGAAAACAACAATGAGATGTTGGAACATGTAGGCTAAACCAGTGATTGAAGTCACACCAGTGGTGTACTTGCAATATAATGAAGTTTGTAAGTGCTACATTAAATAGGATAAATAAGAAAACAAAGCTGCAACTTCTCTTCTTTGGATAGAAAGGAGTCACAAAAGAGTGGCCTGACAGACTCAAAGAGTATAAAATCTGGACATATTATCTGTCTTGCTGACACACAGACTCTCTCACTTTCTGTTTTTTCTGTCTCTCTCTCTCTCGCTCTCTGTCTGTCTTTGTCTCTCTCTTTCTTCCTCTCCAAGAAAAAGTTTTTTTACTGACCCCTGTGATATTAAGAAACACACACACACACATATACAGTATATATATATATATATATATATATATATATATATATATATATATATATATAGAGAGAGAGAGAGAGAGAGAAAGATAAATGAAAAGCAGAAAAGTTCTGTGCTACTTCTGCAACATTTCTTCACTATATTTTTTCGATTTTATGTTTTTTTATGTTTAGAGAATAAACTATTACTACTTGCATGTATCTATATTGTTGTACTTATATGCTGTGCTTCCTTCTGTGAAGCAGAAACTGCATATGATAACTTCTTGATATTTATGTTTATGTATAATGTCTTACCTCCTTGGCCTGGGTCATTGCTGAAAAGGGTCTTACAACCAGTCTGCCTATCCAGGTAACAAATGAAAATAAATAAATAAATAATCAGTTAATTAACAAAACAATAACATGGAAGAGCAAATACATTGATTTTTGTTGATTTTTTTTTTTATTGTTAAATTGTTTATTTTAGGAATAAACAAACAGTCCATTGTTTCATTGGACAGACTTCATGAATTATTTCATGTAACATTTATGAATTCAGCTAAATTCAATTACTTTATCCATAAGCATCTTTCTGAAAGAATCACAACAAGGTAGCTCATGGATATAGTTTATTTGTAAACACACATGAATAACTCTGCATCTATGTTCAGTGTTTATATATAACTGGTAACAATTATCAGTATACATATTTGCAATTCCATCATATAACTGCCAGCATACATAATTAACTTCACTTTAGCGACAGATTCTAGATAGATATTTAACTGAAAGTGTTTCATTACTGACTAACTCACTTTTTCTCCTTTGCAATACATCATCCAAGTCAAAAGTGCAGCCCATAACTTCTGTCTCATCCCTACATTTACAACAATTTGTGAGCCACAACTTTTGTTATATCAGTCACTCAGAGCCATCGCTGTTGACCTGAATCCACTGTGAGTGAAAGCATTACAGCATCTTATCACCACACAAGAAGTAATGCCAACGACATCCTTTATTGTACAAACAACAACCATCAAAATATAGAGGAAGGCCCTCAGATGACTTTTTATCACTTGACAAGTTGGACCCCCCCCCACCCTAACACTGTTTACAAATTCATTATTTTGAACATTCTAAGCATTAAATGGAGTCTTCATTCCTGCTTACCACATATGTAAGTGTATTCTGCCCAAGGGAGGACATTCCTTTTTCCTCGCTATTCATCTGTGATAACCCAATTATGCTTGCCATTCACTAATGATTGGATGGGGTGCATGTCAATGCCTCATCCCTTTTGAGAACTTAATATTTAAAGCACCTGGTCACTTTCGGCAAGAATGGTGGCCTATTTCCTCCTTTTAGGAAAATGGCACTCACTGAACTAGAAGCTAGCCCTATTTTGTTTTAATTTCCATTTCCTTTGCTTACTAACCTCTCCAGTAATTCCAAATACCCTCCACATAGGAAATCATGTAACAATAAGCATAAATTGTGCTTACATAAACCCAGACCTAACTCTGTCATACAGACTTAGTCTCATTAGTACCACAAAGGAACTTTGTACCTAGATCAAAGGTTCATAGGTTCATAGGTTCATAGGTAGTTACTAGGCTATTGGCCCTAGGGCCTATAGAAGCCTAGCCAAAAAGGTACCCTGGCTTTCGCTACCCAAGAAAATTATTTTCCTATGCCCCTGTTGAGCAGAGCCACAGAGGTGATTCCCAGGGTGAATTTTCTATTTCCCATGCAATCATCAATATTTTTCTTGAAGAGTGCTAATGAGGAGCTTTGTTTGATATAGATAGGTAGTTTGTTCCAGATTATGGGAAGTCTCTGGGACAGAAATCTATCCCTCCAGCATGTTCTGTTTATTGTGGTGACAAGGTTTAGGTCCCTAGAGCGTGTGGCTCGGAGGGATTGGGATTTTTTTAAGTGGAGCATGTCCAACAGCTCTGTGCTTAAGTATCATGCATCCCTCTATTTGGGTTTCCTTGGACAGTCTTTACTTTTTAATCAATCACAAATCAATAACCCTTCAGGTGAATAGAAATGATGTTAGGTTTTGTGAAAGTTTTTAACACATGATATCAATGGTAATGACTTCTTCAGTGCAAGGATACCAGTCAAGAGTATGCTAAATTATAATGTCTCATAGCCCATTTAACTGCATACTTGGCTCCTCTGTACCCTCCTCTCTGCCTAAAAGATGTAATAATTGATCAGCATCCAGACCACATTCTGTACTTTAACACATTATATATTAAAAAAGTTAAATTGCTCTACAAGCACCTAAGCATTTATCACTTACATTACTACTAGCTGACTCAGTAATACACTTTCCACCCTTGTTACTAAGGACTGCTATCTACCTTTTCTCTTGGTAAGGGCTTCTGAACTTCTTTGGTCAGCCAGATCTGTAGTGATAAGCATGTGAAAGGAGTGTGCAAAAAATTGCACTAGTTTGACCGATCACACAGCTCAATTTGCCTACTGAGGGCTGTCTCAAAATGCAAAATCTGCAACCCAATCCTGATATTGAAGTAAATATAGGGGAACTCCTCTTTCTCACCTAACAAGAGTCTTAAACATAATTGGACACCTTTTTGGGCAAAGTGAAGTAAAGCAAACCTAGATCTTTTCAATGCCACCTAATGACAGTTTTTCCCTTGGTCTTTTTTTTTGTTTCTTGTATTGTGATACTATACCTCCAAATCAGCGGGAGGCTGGCACTCTTGTATCTACAAATTAAAAGTTCATTTACCCAGAAATAAAACAAAATTACAAAAGAAGCTAGAACTGCATAGTCTTTATAATTTGTCAAGAGGCCATCAAGACCCTTTAGGAGTCTGTGCATTTGAACTTCCTGTCAGCATTGTTGTCTGAACAGCTGCCCAGTGCTTTGTGTGTTTCACCACACCTTGAGCTTGGAAGGTGATCCTGAGAGCATACCCTTCCCTTAATCTGTGAACTAACTATCTCAACACTATTCCTCTAGTCCTACAGAATAATGTCTTCTCTGCTTCTCTTCTGTACGAAGGAATTCCTGATAAGCCATAGAAGTCCAGTTTCTGGATGTGTAGTATTTTTTTATTAGCTACACCTTCTTCTTTCAAGCCACCTATACCAGCTGTAATATCATGGTCTCCTGGGGATGCATCATTAGAGCTAAGTTTCAAAACCTGCACTTCTGGAAATGAGACAATAGTCAGCAATAACATTCAACTTGCTTGGAAAATTACATTGCAGGGAAAAAAAAAGTATGTTCAGCTTTAAACACTGAAACACCAAAGACAGGAATGTTTGTGGCCTATAGTTTTTGATATTCATTTAAATGGTGCCCATATTACACTCAGGTTGTGCAATTGGAATAGTTATTTTGTTGGACCACTCAGCCACCCACAGTGCTCTGACCGATTAAAGGGGCATCAGCTCTAAGAAGGTAATGCATGCTAGGATACCAGGCTGTGGTCACTCCATCAGACAGTGGCATTCAAATAATTTCCCATTCATGAGCTCACACATAATGCAGCACCTGCTGCATCTGGACAGGCTCCAGCTCTATGATATCCATCCAGTCATCCTGCAAAAGGAAATTCTATTATAATCCTTTAAGCAATCCTGCCTGATTCTTAACTCCGATGTTATGATAACTGGGATCCTAGCCCTATAATGCTTTTCCTTATTCTTCAGGACTATTAGTGATATTGTAATGATCTCTCGTGTCCTTGTTGCTCACATGAATGTTTAAGTAGTCCCAACATTGATGTCACATTTTCTAGTCTATATTCTCCTTTCTTGCTATAGACTTAATCTTTTCTCTTAATGATCAAAGCTTTTTGTCAAATAAGTCTAATACAATATGTTGGCCTTTGAACACAAGAAAAACAATAGCTTTGAAGGCTTTTCTAACATGACCTCATACTAAGGTACCTCCATTTCTCCACACAATGCAAAAATGTAGCAATGTCTTCCTAAGTGGCCCTCTGTTCCTATGTAATTATTAAAAAAGTGGTCTGCATAAGGAACCCCTCTGCTGATGAGTCCCACTATTTCTAGATCATGTGTAAGGCCATGCTGAACTCAAAAACAGCACATGCCACCAAGCAGCATGTCGCTCGTTGATCTCTGATACATAAAACAAGAAAGCTTTGGGTATTGTTATGATGTTTTAATACATTCAAACACATCAGGATTAATAGCAGCATCATTAAATACAAATGAACTAGTTAACAAACAGACCTTATATACATACATGCTTACATCTCAACAGCTAACTACAAAATGGCAGTCAGACTTGCAGGTGCTTAGTATTTATACACTTGTGCAAGCTCTTGGATAGCTTCTTAAAGGTATATACATACATATTACTCGACATCCTCCCTCTTAAAGAGATTGTCCTTTATGCAAAACAATGTTAGAGCTAGACATGCATTACTATATACATTGGAAACAAAACACAGTGTTCATGTACAAGTTCTTTAAGTGAAGCATGTCTAAAAGCTCTGGGTTTGACATAGCTTTGTGTGTTAGGCAGTGATCGCCTCTAAGTAGGCGATATGCAATGGAGTAAAGTTGCAGTTTTTTGAGACCGTCTGCATAGGGCATCTGTTTGAAGCCGGTAATCCTCTTTGTGAGGTATTTCTGTGGCCTTTCCAGTTATTGTAGATGTCTTGTGAGGTACATACCAAAAGGGGCATTGTACTCTATAATGGGTCTAATGAGTGACGAGTAGAGGGGAACAATGACCTCTTTTTTCCTGGATGAGAAACCTTTTGTGATGAGGTGTGCCACGTAGAAGGATTTCCTGACTACTGTGGCGATGTGATTATCAAAGGAGAGACTACTGTCCACCTGTGTCCCAAGGTCTCTTATCATACTTTCAGTGTTAAGTAGACTACCGCCTATGTGGTAGTTCATGGGTACTGAGTTTTTACCAAAAGTGATGACAGTGTACTTTTTGGCATTGAGCTTGAGGCCATGGCTTTGACACCAGGCATATGTCTCAGTGAGGCCCTTTTGTAGGATGTCCACATCTTTTGGAGTTTTGATTATGGCTCCTAGTTTGCAGTCATCTGCGAACTTCATTAGCCAAAGACCTTCTGTGTTGGCCTGTACTTCAGAGATGTAGATACCAAACAGGAGAGGACCCAGGACTGAACCCTGTGGTACTCCACTTGTCACTGGTCTGAAGTTGGATTTGGAGTCTGCTACTTTCACAGTGTGGGTTCTATCAGTGAGCCAGTTGGCAACCCATCTTGTGACATAGGGAGTTATACCTAGTTTTCTGAGTTTATCTATAATTCCAGAGTGGGGGATGGTGTCAAAAGCCATGGGGAGATCTAGATAGGCTGTGTGAACCACTTTACCTCATCTACGGCTTTGGTGACTGCTTCAAAGAAGTCTATCAGGTTTAGGAGACATGATCTGCCTTTTACAAACCCAAACTGGGTGGGGTCCTGAGTTTGGAGATTACCATTGTCATTGTTTATAAGTTCCATGATGATACGTTCCATAGCCTTGCAGACCAGGCTCGTTAGGCTAATGGGGCGGTAGTTTCCGGGGTCTGTGGTGGCTCCCCCTTTGTGGAGTGGGACAACTGTTGCTGTGCACCATTCAGTGGGCACATAGCCTGAGGTGAGGCTATGATTGAACATGGTACTTAGGTGGGGTGCCAGTTCATTCTATAGTTCATGTAGAACACAGCCTGGGATGTCCTCAGGTCCCATGGATGCTGTGTTCTTGGCTTTAGATAGTGTGTTTTTACCTGTGCAGCCATGATTACAGAAACTTTGCATTTGTCTGGTATAGAGATGGGCCCTTTAGGGGATGACAGGGGGGTAAAGTTAGCACTGAACCTATCTGCCAGGATGTTGGCAATATCAGTTGATTCTGTATATTTAGTGCCATTGTGCTGTAACTCAGAGCAGATTTGAGTGTTGCCATTGAGATTCTTGACATAGCTATAGAATGCTTTGTGGTTGTCTTTAGAGTCAGTGGCGATTTTGTTTTCATAAATAGCTTTGGAGGATTTTATGAGGGATCTCAGCTTCTTACTGAGGCTGACCAGGGAGTTTCTCCAATCATGGGATTTTACTCTTTTTTGCAACAGTTTCTTTCTTCTGTTGTAGAGTTTGTTTATGGCAGGGGACCACCAGATTGTCTTCCTTTTTTTGGAGGATAGCATCTTGGTTCTGTTAGGGATTGCACAATCCATGCACTCGTGTAAGTGCTTATAAAGTGCCTTTGTGTAGGATTCAGCAGTCATACCTCTATTGTCCGTCAGCATGGGTGTCGTGAAGTTTGCCACTTCTGTCTTAAGAAGCGTGAAGTTGGCTTTGGAGAAATTTTTTACTGTGGTTTCCCTAATGGGGGGGTAGGGGAGGGATGTGGATGTCTAGGGTGATTAGCTTGTGGTCGGATCTGACCAACGAGGAATTGATGTCTGGTGTGGAGCACCAGTTGCCCATGTTGGTAATAACCAGGTCATGGACCCATCAGTTGACTACTGATTGATAATCTGCTTCTGGTTTGTCTTGGCAGAAGTCTCTGAGTAGGTGAACCAAGATATTTGTCATGTGGAACATTTCTAAGATTCAAGAGATTCAGGAAAACATCACTATTATCTCATTTTGACTTCTCAAGTAACTATTTTGCACTTTGCACTAGAACACGCAGTTCTTCCAAACCATTTGACTGCGGTTATTCCAGACTACTTGTGACATGAGTAAAGTCCCATTCTTCAGCAAATATTTTGAACTGCTTGTAAATTGTGTGCTATTGTCAGAAATAACTTTGTATGGACCCCCATGAACAGCAAAATGATATTTCATCTTAGTAATGACAGTATTGGATGCTAGGCTGGGAAGTAAGTCAATCTCGAACCAGTTGGAGTAAGAGTCTACTAACACCAAATAATGTTGACTATTCCACTCAAAGATATCAGTGGCTACTGTCCACCAAGGTCGTTACGGAATCTGGTTAAGCCGATGTAGTTCCTTCTGTTACACATCAAGCAAGATAAAAGTGCTCTCTCAATGTCTTGTGACATAGAAGGCCAAAATACTAGCTCTGTCACCCTTCTTTTGGTAGATTTGGTTCCTGAGTGACCATGATTCAAGATAGTAATGTACTCTGGTTGCAAGGACTTTGGAACAATCACTTTTGGACCTTTCATTATGATACCCTTGTCAGCCAAAATCTCATCTCTGTATGGAAAATAATGTTGCACTTCTTGAGGTAAACTAGATTGCTTTGACAGCCAACCTTGATTGATAAAGTGGCTAAGCTTCTGTAAAACTGGATCTGTAGCTGAATGATCGCTTAGCTCATCAAGATGTGTGGAAGAAAAATTTCTCAATTCCATGACTTCAAAATTAAGGTTTTCATTCTTGTACTGCTCTGTAGTATTTCTGGGTAATGTAGACAATGTATTAGCAAGATAAAGAAATTTGCCTTTCTCGTAGACAAGATTAAAATTGTACTTTTGCAATCTCAGCATCATACATTGGAGTCTGTCTGGAGCTGAATGCATTGGCTTTCTCAAGATTGTGACTAATGGTTGGTGGTCTGTTTCGATCTAGATAGGTCTACTGTAAACATAATCATGGAACTTTGCACATGCAAACACAATTGCCAAAAGCTCTTTCTCGATCTGGGCATACTGCATCTCAGTTTAGGTAAGAGTTCTTGATGCATAGGTGACAGGTTGATCCTCTTGTAGAATGACTGCACCAAGTCCAAATTTTGAAGCATCACAGGAAAGTGTAACTTGTTTGTGAAGATCATAGTATCTGAGAGTTGATGGACTAGCAATTCTGTGTTTCAGGACATCAAATGGTCTTTGGTCTTGCTCTAATCAAGACCAGGATACATCTTTACATGTCAGCTCTCTGAGTGGTGCTGAAAGTTGGCTTAAGTCTGGAATGAACTTTCCTAGGTAGTTGACCATGCCAAGAAAACATTTCAGAGCTTGAACATTGTCTGTAGCTAGCATCTCGAGAATGGCTATTTGCTTTGAAGGTTCTTGTTGTAAGCTTGCACTCGTAAATAAATGACCAACATAAGTAACTTCTTGTAGGCTGAACTTGCATTTGTGTACATTTAGCTTCAGATTCACTTGACATGCCCTTTCTAGAACTTTTGTGAGGTTTCTGTCATGTTCTGCTTCATCATGACCTCCTATTAGAATGTTGTCTACTATAATAGCACAAGGATACCCAGAAAAAAATGTACTCCATTGCACACTGAAAGACTTCACTTGCAGAATTTATTCCAAATAGCATTCTCAAAAATCTGTACCCACCAAACGGAGTACTTAAAGTAGTGAGCAATGATGATTTTTTGTCAAGCTGAATTTGCCAAAATGAAATCTTGGCATCTCAGACAGAAAAAATAGTGGCATTTTACATCAAGGCTGTGACTTCTTCGACTGTGTGCATTGGATGATGAGGTGTTTTAAGTGCTTTGTTCAAATCTTGTGGGCCAATACATATTCTGATGTCATCTGAGCTTTTCTTATGAGCTACCACCATGGAAGATACCCATTCGGTTGGAGTTTCATCTGAACAAATCACACCATTTTATCTAACTCAGCCTTGACTCTGTCCTGCATGGCTATTGGAACTTTACATGCTGGCCTGATAACTGGACTGATCTCTGTGTCTAACTTCATGGAGTACATAACTGGATGTCTGCCTAGTGTGTCTTGGAAAAGATCAGTATAGGTAGAAAAAATGTTCTGGGCAAAATTAGAGTAGTGGTCTTTTAAGCTAACATGGTGGACTTCTTATTAAATGAAAGCAGTCCCATTTTCAAAATGTCTCTCAGCCCTAATAATGACTGAATGTGCCTCTTGACCACATAAAATAACAAGTCGTAGCTTCTTCCACTCTGCTGGAAACAACATGAAAACAATACTGAGCCTTTTGTTTGAAATTCTTCACCTCCATAAGCAACAAGTTTCGCACACCTTGGCAAATCAAGCCTTTCACCTTTACACACTCTAGAAAATGTTTCTGCTGACATAACATTGCACTTGGAACCTGCGCCAACTTTGAGCTTTACGGGTTTGCCATTTATACGAACAGTACAAAATACTTCATTCTTTGCCCTTAAATCTACTGCATTGACTGTTTCATGAAGCACTGACACACCATCAACATAAAGAGTTGGGCTGCAGCTTTCTAATTGATCAACTCATTTCTTAAACTGTTCCCTTTTAATAAAACAATGTGGGCCTTTTTATTTACAAAATCTCTTGAAATGATTTCATTTATTACATTTGTGGCATTGCTGACCAAAAACTAAACATTTTTCCTTTTTAGATTCATGACTTCCACCACAATTATGACAGTTGGCAATAAAAGTAGGTTGGGGCCCATGCTTTGAGTTCGCTGACTCCCTTTTATACTTCACTGAGACTGTGCAAAGTCTGGAATTTGCTAGAAAGTTCTGGGTTTTACTAGTGAGTGCTGCAGGAGTTATAGTTGCCATGCGCTTGGGCCTGTTTCTCTTAATAATGTGCTGCATACTATCAACATGAGCTTTATCACTGTGCCTTCTAGAGCTGTTCTCATTTGTAAGCATTTTGTGTGCTTTCCTGTGAGCTTGTATATCTGATAAATCTCAATGGCCTTATTCAAAGTTAAGTCACTGTCACAAAGCAAAATCTCACAGCATCATCTTTTATGCCGCACACAATTCTGTCCTTTATCAACTCATCCCTTAAGTCACCAAATCTGCATGTTTTAGCTTTATTTCTCAGGTCAGTTATATATGCTGCAAACATTTCACCAGGTTTTTGATCCCTTGTGTAAAATAAGTGCCCTTCCATAGTAACATTTGTGTAGGGGGTGCACATTTATCTAAATGTATGTTTTAAGCACTCAGGGTCCTCCCTTGATTCAGCCAGTACAACAATATGATGTTTTTTCCCCCTCTCCTGTATAGATAGCAGGTGCATACACAAATGAACCAAGTTAAATTAAGCAAAATAAATGCCTTTGTATGGTCATCTTTATCAGAAAATGCAGCCTGTATGAAAATGTTGTACTCTTGCTCAAACGTTCTCCACTTCTCAGCAATATTACTGGCAAACACAAGTGCACTGGGTTTTCAAAATCCATCTGCCATGCCCACAAAGTATACACAAACATACTGAAAATATGGCCCTTGTAGTTATGTATGAACAAACAGTTCTGTGAGCTTGTAACAACATTCAAATACACAATAAACTCTTCGGAATATTGTACTTTGCAAAATAGCTCTGTAATGTCTGTACTGTGTGAAATATGCCCTGTAATGGCTGTCCTTTGCAAAATAGCTTTACTGTAACACTGCACAAACATGGAAACACTTTATACACTTCTGATAACTTGGATATCTTTGCTTAATATGAAATGCATATGCTTTGTGAAAATGCAGTCGTTCCCCTTTATTTTATTCTTTTTATGCAATTCTGACTTTATTTCAAACATTTTCCATAGTAATTTGAATATTTTTATCAATGTCATACATATCGGTTTATACAAATATTATTTAGAATATTCTGTATGCCTGGTTTCATATTATAGGTTCATAGGTTCATAGGTTGGTACTAGGCTATCGGCCCTAGGGCCTATGCAAGCCTAGTCATAACAATTCCCTGGATATTTCTTCCCACAATATTTACTTCTCTGGACCCCTGTCTAGCAGGGTGACTGACATGATCCCCGGGGTGAATTTCCTATCTACCATCCAGTCATCAAGGTTCCTTTTGAAGAGGGCCAATGAGGCGCTTTGCTTGACATGTATGGGCAGTCTATTCCAGAATATGGGGAGTCTCTGGGTCAGGAACCTATCCCTCCAGCATGTTTTGTTCATTGTGATGACAAGGTTTAGATCCCTGGAGCATGTGGCTCTGAGAAGAAATAGTGCTGAGCAAGTTTTAATACCTGAAATTCATTTCTGATCTGTTTTGTGAAGTTTGCACATTTGGGAATGATCCACTCCTGCGTATTCTACCAACATCTAAACAAGTGCGGTAAGCCATTTTAGCCAAGCTGTTTCTGACTCTGTGCCCCTTCGATATGTTTCTTCTAACTTCATATTCTTTTAGATATGCCAGTTCTGATACTATATCCATTAGACATGCCGCTTTTTCGTTCGTCTCTAATACTTAAAACAAGAAGGCTTGGGGCTTCATTCTGATGCTTTATTGTATGTAAATACATCAGGATGGATAGCAGCATCATTAAATATGAATGAACTAGTTAACAAATAGACCTTACAAACATACATGCTTTATCTCAACAGCTAACTACAAAATGGCAGTCAGGCTCACACGTGCTCACTACTTATACACTTTTGCAAGAACTTGGATAGCTTCTTAAAGGTATATACACACACATATTGATCTACACAGCCCATTGGCATGAATATGTTGAAAAATGTTCTTTCTCTCTAGCCACATCCCCAGCAAGTGCCAGTCCTGTGGTCATATCCAGAGCATCTCAATGCCCAGTTTTAACAGTCACAGGTTTTGAGTCATTCTTATATATGGATTGCAATATCTAGCTGTGCTAAGCAGGAAGATGTTCTGATTATTGTTGCTACATTATAGTCAAAGGAGAGAAAATTATCAGCCCAGGTTATCATTTTGGAGAGGGATATTGGCTGTAATATTAACTGAGGGAGAGAGCTACTTACTAAATGTGACAGTTCTATATTTTTTCCATTTAATTGTAGTCCTTTTCTGCACATTGGTTGTTTACAAGGGTTAATTCCTGTTGAAATGAATCAGTATCAGGGGGAAACTTGACAGTAATGCCCAACTTGCAATTGTCTGCAAATTTAGTTAATTAAAGGTCCTGATTTCTGGTCTGGAGCTAGAGAAATATATGCTGAAAAGAAGGGTACCACTGATGAGACCTGGGCACAATACTAGATGTATTCATACTTTCTTGGGATTTAGCTACCAAGTGAATTTTATCTTTCATCCAATGGGCTATCCACCTCACCATGTATGGATATATTTTTCTGACACCATGGAATATAACACTGAATGCTTTGGACAAATCCAAATGAACTGTGTGAACAGAATTACCACTGTTGACAGTGACCCTCTCTCAGGACCTTCTTTTCTCAAAGTCAAGTTCAAAAAAATCTAGTCTGATAAGGTTTAAATTTCATAGTTTATGAGGTCAGTTGTGATGAATTCCATGGCTTTTTAAATCATAATTTTCAGACTAATGGGTCTGTCATTTCCCAGGTCAGTTTTAGGGCCATTCTGTGTTGGTTCATCATCACTGTAGTTCACCATGCTTCAAGGTCAAATGTTTGAGCTAATCACATATGAAACAATTTAAGGAGGGGCTCCGAAAAGGTGTGCTTGGTGCTATTTATTAGGCATCCAGATTATTTATAAGGCCCCGTGGAAGTGTTACTTTGGTTTTATACAGCATCTTTCACACATCTTCCTTTGTGATATAAGGAGGTTGAAGGATTTCAGGAATTTGTGGAATTAAGCGAGTTGTTTCAGGGGTAATGTTTACACTAAAGCTGTCTGATAGCATGTTTGCTATGCCACCAGTGTCTGAATGGGTGGTGCCATTTTGGAAAAGTTAAGAACACTGACCCCAGGATTCAGCAAGCTCTGCAAGGTGTGCAGGAATAGTGCAAGAGCTGCTGCAGGCAATATGGCCGATCTGCGATTCAGGAATGATATCCCAGGACGTGCAAGAGCGGTCCTACACTATTCCTGCACAGACACAGCCCCTGTATGCTAATTACCTCATTTGCTGGTGAAAAACATGCAAATGAGGTGAATTAGCGATCCAGGAAGCAGGCAGGCATCCGTGCAGGACTAGTGTAGACTGCAGAAATGTATTCATCCAGTAGCTGAATACATTTCTGCAAACTACAAAATGGAGGCATGACACCTCATAAAAAAACATGTATTATAGGGGTTAGGCATATCAATGGCCAAATATATGGCCATAGGCATGAAAACCAGCTTCAAAATTATATAAAATAACTTTTTTTGGCCGATTTTGGATGTTTAAGCATAGGGCAGTGTTGCGCAAACGGGATTGGCCCAAAAATAATAAAAAAATCTGGAAATAAGCTTTTAAACCAAAATCATAATTTTGCCATAATAGTCAATGGCATGCATAACACAAAAAGACCATGGAATAGTGGTTGCTAAGGGGGGAGGCTGAGTGTCAGTTTTGTAACCATGCATTAGCAGTTAGTTCTATGCAAATGAGGGGAATGATACTGAATCACATATTTCTCCTCACTGCTAGCTTACAACCAACCATGTAGGTGTAATAACACCATGGTGTAAGCCTAAGTGCTAGATGACCTCATGAGGGGGAGTGTCACGACTGCTGTAAGCTTATTGGAGCACAGTGGCCCGTGTTTGCCCTTAGCTAAGCATAGCTAAGGAAGGGTGTGTGTCTGAAGCTGCCTGGCAATGTTTACATTGCCTAAACGGGTGTGCGCATTGTGCACTTGGTTTTAAACAAAGCAAAAAAAAAAAACAGGAAATAGCAGCTCCGTTCATATCTAAGCACTGGGTTTGTGTGGTGCATCTCGGGGCTTAAACAGGAAGGCAATGGGAAGGGAAAAACAGCAGTAGGAAGGTAATCAAGGAGAACTAGCTTAGCTGGCACATGAAATGTATCAGAATCAGCCAATTACGCAGACAGCAGCCCAGCCCAGCACACTACTGTAAACTACGCAAACACCTTTTCCTCTGTTTTTTCCCACAAACTCTACACCACCGGTGTACACAAACGGGGAAATTTTACCTAACAAAACCAGCAAAATGATAGGGGCTGCTGTCGCTCTCATAAATCAAAATGTGGAAGAGGCTGAGGGTGGTGAGGATGAGAATGCTGATGACCAAGCCACAGTGAGGAGAAGGAGAAGATTGTACAGACCCTGGGCAACCTACCAAGGGCTACATGAGCTGGAGATAGTGGAGAACTATAGGGTGGACAGGATCCTCCTACAGTAAATTGTTGAGCTGTGCCAGCCACACCTCATACACAGAACCAACAGAGGAGAACCCATACCAGTAGATACCAAGGTATGTGTAGGCTTAAGAATACTAGCCACAGGTACCTTTCAAAGGCCAACTGGGGATATCATGCGGATCTCACAGGTATCAGCATCCAGGGTGCTCCACCAGTTCCTGGATGCCATGTCAGCACATGCCGGTGAGCACATATATTTCCACAACACCTGTGAAGCGTTGACCAGCAATATGCATCTCTTCCACCAAATAGCAGAATACCCTGAGATAGTGGGTTCTATAGACTGCACACACATGCACATCAAAGCTCCACCCAGTGAGCGGGGTAGGGTCTACATAAACCACAAGGGCATCCCCTCCTTCAACTGACAGGTTGTGTGCGATGCCCAGGGCATTATAATGAATGTGCGTGCTGGCAGCCCTGGAAGCTATCACGACTCCCACATCTGGCATATGACACAGCTATACCAGAGATTAGCCAATGGGGACATCCCATATGGCCACCTAGTGGGTGATGCTGGTTACACACTGGAGCCATGGCTGATGACACCCATCAGAAACGCACACACACCTGAACAAGAACTCCATAATGAGGCACATGCACAAACCAGAATTATAACAGAGCGTGTGTTCGGGATGCTCAAGTCAAGATTCCAGTGCCTGGACATATCCAGTGGAGCCTTGCAGTACTCTCCAGCTATATGTACCCACATTTTCATTGTATGTGCCATGCTACACAATATGATCCTGCTGAAACAGCTGCAGCAGGAACAGCATGGGGCAGGGCCACACAGCCCCCCACTATTGCCAAGGCCAACACAGGCACAGACTGACTTGGAGGCAGAACATCCTGAGCCTGCCCCTGTAGGCAGAAGGAGGCATTCCCAGTATGCCCAGGCTTTGGCAAAGAGGCAACTCATAGCACATACACTGACACAGTAGGAGCCCAGGGAATGACACCTTTCTCTGGCTCACACGTACAGTAAAAGGGATGCCAAACATGACACTACCTGTGCTTAACCATGTATAGGAAGTGTACTACATGCACCCAACATAGTCAGCCCTCCAGCACCACCCTCAATACTGGCACAGCCACAAGGTATGTCACTCTCCTTATCAATTGCTGAATGGAGTAGTATGTTCTGCTACTTGTAGCTATGGCACGGATGTGAGCATGTAAGGGAATCAGGTGGCTGAATGGGATGGCAACAGATAGTAGACAGCTCTATGGACAGCATGAAATTCATAACAAATACTGGTGTCAGCATAGTAGGCAGTACTAGACAAGGTGGCAAATCCCATTGCAGGACATGTGGTGGGCCAAATATGTGTCCATAGGACACACATATGCATATCAGTGAGGCTTACATACCTAACAACAGTCTCAGCCAGCAGGATAGGTGTAGATGACCACAAAGAAAGGCTGTGCTAAAGCCTCCAATTGATGGCAATGGAGAACAGCCCACCTCCAGACCTACACAGATAGACTACAACTGGTCAGGCAGTTGGATATTAGTTCTGAAGGGTAAGAAGTCCGAAACTGAAAAGTAGGTCAATACAACCTAAGATCTGTACTCCATTGATATGCCTCTAGTCTGCATGATAGGTCAGAATACAGAATGAAATGGAAGCCAACAGAGTACCTGAAATACCAGTACAGTCATAGCAAATGTTTATAGTTGTCAAGTGTGCCCCCCCACAATCCTACATAGAAATGTAGTAACATGTACGTGTGGGTATAATACCAGTGGAGCACAGATTACCTGAGCTGGCTAAATTAGCAGGATAGATTGTTGTCCATGTACAATATGCAGGGCTCTGTGTGTTAGGTTGTTGTGCGTTGTATATTGTGTGGAAGTAGTCAGCATGTAGGGATGAAGGGTTGTGTCCCAGTGGCCTATGTCCAGTACTGTTGATAACAAGGCCAAGTTCTGACAACTGCAGTGCCAAACACATTGTATCCCAGCAAGACCCAATCCAGCAGTAATCCATACAAATTTTTCGGATGTAATATCTGTCACCATCTGAAAGATAGACATGGCATGAATGTGGGCCCAGACATACACACAGTACACAGGTGGAAGTACGCTAGACAAAGAGTGTATAAAATGTTACTGTCAAATGGACACACCTTTGGAATTGTACATACAGGTTAGCAGCACATTAGTTGTCTGTGTAGTATGGAATACTGATGCAGTCTGGCCAACACTGACAGACCACAAAAAGCACAGTTATGAAGTACTGAGAAACTGCTGATGTTCCTGCATAAGCTAGCATAAGGTGAATGCCCCACGTATATCTGTGAGTCAGCTGCAAGAAGATTCCATAGCACACATGCACTCAGCTCACCCCACCACCAGCAACAGGTTCATCACAGGTCATATCCCTGCTGTTGGGAATGAGTACAGCATAACCCTCCACTTCTGTATGGGAATACCCACAGAATGCAGCATGCTGAAGAGGTGTTCCATGCAGGTGTGTCCCTAGCTGTAAGCAGCACCCTGCCAGCATCAACACCAATGGATTAATAAGGAAAGAAACTATTGCCATTAACACCTTGCACACCTACCCTGTCACCACAGGGTAATCCTGTGGCTTTCAGGCTGGGACAGTAGGAGTGACAGAATGCACTGGCCTGCTACAGATGGCCTGCATCACTACCAAATGCCCTACAGTCCTCTGTCAAAGGCCTGTGTCTCACCCGTACTGCCATTTTTAATTTCTCCAAGTTTTTTGGGTTTCTAATACTATGACGGGAATGGACCCCATTCCTAAGTCAAAGTACGAGTAAAGTTCATGAAATTAGTATTGTTTCACTCTTTGATGTTAGCCAAAAGTGATCTTCGCAGCACTCGCAATGTGCCCAGTAATGACTCCTTCTGCAATTTGTACGGTGTTACATGAATTGGTAACATATATAAATCCAATTGTAAATTCTTTTTTATAAGACCAGTTGCTCCTACTACTATTGGAGCTGCCTGGGTATCTTTCTTCCACATGGCTCTCATTTCTGCCTGCAGATCGAGGTATTTTATGACTGTGTCTCTCTGTACGCAAGACACTGTAGTCACTAGGTGTGGAAATTTCTATGATGAATGCTACTTTTGTCTTCTTTTCTTGGACCACTATATCTGGTTTTCTAGCAACTATCTTTTGGATTGTTGGTATTGGGTGATCCCATGTGATGTAAACTTCATCATTTTCTATGATTCTCTGTGGTTCATGTTTCTAGTGCTTTTCAGCCACTTCAGTACCATAATATTTGCACAATCTCCAGTGTAACAATCTTGCAACATTATTATGCCTTTCAGTATACAGTCCCTCTGCCATTAAAGTCACAACCAGCAATGAGGTGTGTGATTGCTTCCAATTTGGTTCCACAAAACCTACATATGTCTGTTTCTTCCACATGTTCAATGGACTTAATAAACCAGCATGTACGTAGCCCACTATCTTGGGCTGCCAATATTAACCTTTCATTTCTTGATGTAAATTCACCTCTTCTTAACCATTCCTGCATTTGTTCTTGATCAACATGAGGCTCTTCCAGAAGTTTTTTATACTTGCAACTATATTTATGTTTATTCCACATTTCTTGCCTTCTCACCTGGTCCTTCACCTTATATTTATTCTTTTGTTTTTTAGCACATTCAGTTGCTGCCTGGTTTTTATCCACTTCTGGTTTGATTTCCATTCCTGCTTGATGTCAATATGCTTCTGCTAAATTAAGCAGAGATGTCATCTTAGATTTATTCTCCTCATGTTTCAAAACTTTCACCACATTTGGATCTTGTGAGGTCAGTAGATATGTGTGCTGTCCCACAATTGCAGATCTATACATGTAATCAATTTCAAGGAGGCCTCTCCCTCCTTCAGAATGGGGAATATATAATCTTGCTATACACTGATTTTTATAAATCATTTGGTGAGCATGAAGCATCCTTCTTGTTTTAGTATCCAGTCTATCCAACACTCTTTTGGGCCAGTTAGGACAGGAAGAGCAAATTGATTTATAGCTTGGATCTTGTTCCTAGGTGTCAATGCTATTTTCAGAATTAATTTAAGTCATCTAAATACTCCTTACTAAGCTTTATTCACATTTGTTCATGTTTTATTGCTGATCCTTCATCAATTCCCAAGTATTTATACACCCCGTCTTGCTCAAGTTCTTTCATATCACATTCTTGTCCAAAACTGATGTTTTCCTGGTGCTGCAATTTTCCTTTTTTAAAGGTTGCTTTTGCACATTTATCAAGACCAAATGACATTCCGCTATCATCTGAAAAAGTTTTGACAACCTGCAGCTGTGCTTTCAGTCCCTCATCTGATGAGCTATACAATTTTAAATCATTGACAAAGAGAAGATGAGAAGTCATTAGAATTTGTTGTTTTCTAGAAGCCAAATTATAGCCATGGCCTAAGCTGTTAAGTAAACAGCTTAATGGGTTAATGGCAAGGCAGAATAGCAAGGGTGACAGAGAGTACTGCCAATATGTTATCTCATGGAGTTCCAAATAATGACATAAGTTCACAGAACACAAATGCAAGGCCATGTTGACAAATCCCAGTAGCATGTCCACCATGTCCTACTGCATGAATTGTGGACCAACCCCTAAATACCTCTGGGATGAAGTGATAACTATAGGGATACTTATCAGATACTGCTTGCACAATGTTTGGAAGAGGATAGAATAACGGAGGGGGGTAGAAGCATGGACGCCATTGAATGCATGAAGTCTGAAACTCTGATGCGTGCCCATACAATCCCTGCCTGCAAACCCACAAATGGGTGGCTACAAACCTGTTTGTAAACCACAATGTGAAGGGGAAATGGCCAGATATATGAGCCCTGCCCCTGGGTAACCTGTGTGAATCTGCACAGCTGAGAGGTACGACCACAGCAGCATATGGCCATTCTGTCATGTTGATAGATATACAAGCAGGGGATCCTCAGCCACCACAGTACCAAGGTGCTGGACCATTTACACAGACCCATCAGCAAGTGTCTGCAGCTCCCCCTCCAGAATGGCATGAGTGTGCAAGAATATGTAGGATGCAGACCACAATACTGGACACAGCTTCATTCATCTTGTATTCCCCAGGAAATTACTGTGAGCAAATAAGTATATCTGTCAGTAGTTGACATAATACATCACAGTGTAAAACTGTACATATGTCTGAATATCTCTGCTAACACCAAAGCCATGTAGCACAAGCAGCACAGACACGATTAGTTACAGTATCCCACTATCCTTTGCCCATTTTGACTCCATATTGTCAACCTATCTACAGATATCCTGCAGAAACAGGTTACTAGCTGTAAGTGTAGAACACAAATGCCTGCACTGGAGTACAACCTACCTGGAATGGATTCACACATTCAATACAGAAGGTCATATTGGGCATGCTCCCACACTTAGAGAAATGAAGCCCATGTCTGACAACAACATACAGAAGGGTCATACTGGGCATGCTCCCACACTAGAAATGAAGCCCATGTCTGACAACAGCAGTGGACTATACATATCTGTCAGTCGCAGATTTCTGTGCACACACACCACATTGCACACCAGTCATGCTTTGCACACACATTGGATAGGAATACACACATATATCCAAGGACAACACACTGTAATAGGTCAAACATACACAAACAGTGATGTGGGGAAGAGAGAGACAGACAGTGAGAAAGAGCTTCCCGTCATGAGGCCTGTCCCACTTACCACACATCCAATTGGCCAATATCACATGATGTGCCAATGTCTATTACTGTAGAACTTTTGCTTCTGGTAGCCCTCAGCACTATAGTATCTGTGGTGCTTGTGATAACTGGAATCTTCTCCATAATGACCTCTCCTCACTTACTTACTTATCACTCTTCAAAAGCAGACTTAAACTTTACCTCAAATCATACTGGCTATGCCCCTGTACCAAACCGGATTAGTCATCTATCTCTTTAAACTTGACCTTGCCTATCCTGTGCTTACTATCCACTGTTACATCTTCCTTCTTATTATATTTTTCTCATGTATCCCTATTTTACACCATTTTGCTCCTCTTTGCATACCTTTTTTTCAAGTTAATTCTTAGTAACATCACTACACAACTAACTTCCTTTCTCTACTATTGACTTTACCTGTACAATGTCACTGTACCTTTCAATTTGCACTGTTTATGACTCTTGTCCTCTTTACACACCCTGTGCTAACCTCTATCCTTTACAACACGTTACCATTGCTTGATTATTTTTATTATATTTTTATTATATTTGCTATTTTTTATTACAAATTTTGCTTTTTGTTGTTTGTAATTGTATTTGTATTTTATCATGTCTTGGAGCTTATCTCCCCGGGCCTCTACTGGAAATGGACATATATCTAGTTAGACTAGCCCAGTCAACAAATGTAAAATAAAAAAATAAAATAAATAAAACATGACAGTACAAGTCACTATTCATCTAGCAGTCATATACACAGTCCTGTCAAATGTAAAGTTGTGAGTGACTGAGTGTTGTGTGTGTGTGTGTTTCCAGAGGAATGGTTTATGACCCACACACACTGCACTTCCCATTGCCCTAGTTTAGCTAGCCTGCTGATGTCAGTCATCTTGAAATACCCCTTTGGAGACAGATCATCGCTCTAAGCTCTGTGGCACATGCAATAACTGCATAATGCTATAGTGTGATGTACTAGTTGGGTTGGAGTTCTAATCCCAAACGTGGGACCTGTGTGTGTAGAATCAATGATTTTGAGGCCAGTCACAGAAACTACATCTCACATTGCCCTATTTTAGCAAACATGTTTATGTCATTCACCTTGTAATACACCTTTGGATAAAGGCTAGCTCTATAAGCTCCATGGTGTGTGTGGGATAACTGTGTAATGCTGTAATGTAACATGCTAGTTAGGTAGGAGTTCTAGTCCCAGACATGGCAACTGTAAAACTGTGTGCTTGTGTGTAGAGAGTGATGCTTTTGAAGCCATTCACAGTCACTACAACTTCCATTGTCCTACTTTAGCAAGCCTGCTGATGTTATTCACCTTGAAATACCCCTTTGGACAACGGTTAGCCCTATAAGCTCCATGCCATGTCCAAAAACTGTGTAATGCTGTAGTGTGACATACTAGTTAGGTATGAGTTTTTATCCCAGCCCTGGAAACTGTGCGTGTGTGCAGAGAGTAATGCTTTTGAAGCCATTCACAGTTACTACACCTACCATTGCCCTACTTTAGCAAACCTGCTGATGTCAGTCACCTTGAAATACCTCCTTGGTCAAGACTCAGTCCTGTAAGCTCCATGGCACATGCACTAACTGCATAATGCTACAGTGTGATATATTAGTTAGGCAGGAGTTCAAATACCAGACATGGCAACTGTATGTGTAGAGAGTAATGCTTTTGAGGCCATTCACAGTCACTACACATCCCATTTCCCTACTTTAGCAAGCCTGCTGATGTCAGTCACCTTGAAATGCCTCTTTGGACAAAATTCAACCCTGTAAGTTCCGTGGTGCGTGCCATAACTGTGTAATTCTGTAGTCTGATGTACTAGTTAGATAGGAGTTCTAATCCCAGACATGGTAACTGTGAAATGTAGTGTGTGTAGCAAGTAATGCTTTTGAGGCCATTCACAGTCACCACACCTCGCATTTCTCTACTTTAGCAAGCCTGCTGATGTCAGTCACCTTGAAATACCTCCTTCGACAAAATTCAGCCTGTAAGCTCCATGGTGTGTGCAATAACTGTGTAATGCTATAGCGTGATGTACTAATTAGGTAGGAGTTCTAATCCCACACATGGCAACTGTGAAGCTTTGTGTGTGGGTACAGAGTAATGCATTTGAGGCCATTCACAGTCACTACACCTCCCGTTGCCCTACTATAGCAAGCCTGTTGATGGCATCTACCTTGAAATATAACTTTAGAAAACTGCTAGCCCTATAATCTCCGTGGTACATGCCATAAATGAGGAACAATATAGTAGCAGTAACTGCACAGCTATGGGTTTGAATCTCATCTGTGGCAAGTGTTTGTGTGTGAACCTTAAAGATTGTGTCCCCATTTACAGCCAGTATACATCTCAGAGCCTGACTTTAGCACAAGTATCTGTTGCAAAGCCTAAACCATGTCAGGTCAGTGGTGCATGTGGTAAATGTGTAACATAATGTTAGAGGTTTGAACCTCACCCCTGGAAAATGTAAATTTGTGATTAGGGTAAAATAATTTTTGGAATCTCTCACTCACTACATCACCCAATGCCAGTATTTACAAGGGCTGGTGAGGTTCCTTACCTTAGAAGTACCTCGGGATAACATCCATCCAAAAAGCTCTGTGGCACATGTAATAAATGTGGTACACTGTAATAACAATACATACCTAGATAGGGGTTTGAATTTCTGTACTGGCAAGTGTGTGTGTGCATTTGTGTGTATGTCTGTCATTAGTATCCTGTGTGGAGGTTGCTGTGATTGTGTAATGACAGGATGCATTGTGGGGTGGGTTTTGCTAAATTATTATATTTAGGACCTACTATATGTCACAATGTAAACCTTACAAGGTCAACAGATGTCAAACAGCAGAGAGGCTGGTATAGATAATCGATAGCCATACATGTGACATTATGGATCGGGGAACAATATAGGCAACCCTTGTATTACTCAGAGAACACTCTCCACCCATGTCTCATACACAAGCACACTTGGCTAGGCAACAACCACTATGTTGGTAGTTCTCTGCCTATTGCCCACAGATAGTAATCATGGTGTGATTGCAGTGGACTACATGCCTGTTGACCACAACACTGCCACTGATATCAGAATATACTGTGATGTGTAACATCTCCTGACTGAGTGTGTGTTATCCACCAAGTAAAAGGACATGGCACCCTGTTCCATCCTTACAATAGGCAAATAAATGCTTACAGTGATCCTTTACTATGTTCACCACTGAATGCCTGGAGTCTGCAAATGTAACCCACAAAGGGAATACTATGCCTTATACACATGCCCTGTGTGGACAAATGCCACTAACTCCACTGAATACCTGTATCATGCTCTCATTGTAGGTGCAGGCACGACCTCAGTTCCATAGCCAGGTCTCACCACATGAGGTCAGAAATGTCACATCAGATGATAACAATCTGTCCACACAACATGCCCCAGAGACCTCAAGTACATTTCCACACATCACAGAACATGCATGTGGGACATGTGCACAACACAGACACTGTCCATGTTATGGAATACCGATCACATACATGGCAAGCATTGCACAGCACTGACCACCCACAATAGTAACCCAAATGAGTGGATGGTGAATACAATACGACCTGTGTGGGCCAATCCAGGGACTACACTCCTAAGCCACACTGGAGACCATTGCCATGTAGCCTGATGCCAAGGTATTCCCTTTGCCTAGCCTTGTACAGCCTTCAGGCACAGTCAGCTACTACACATGTAAAGCAATGAACCTATGCATGTCAGTACTAGCAAGTGTGTGTGTGTGTGTGTGTGTGTGTGTGTGTGTGTGTGTGTGTGTGTGTGTGTGTGTGTGTGTGTGTGTGTGTGTGTGTGTGTGTGTGTGTGTGTGTGTGTGTGTGTGTGTGTGTGTGTGTGTGTGTGTGTGTGTGTGTGTGTGTGTGTGTGTGTGTGTGTGTATGTGTGTGGAGATTAAGGATTTTAAAGCCATTCACATTCACTACACCTCCCATTGCCCTACTGTAGCATGCCTGCTGATTTCAGTCACCTTGAAATAACCATTTGGCCATATATCAGCCTGATAAGCAATGTGGCGCATGCGATAACTGTGTAATACTGTAATATAGCAAACTAGTTACGTAGGAGTTCTAATCCTGACCCTGCCAACTGTGATAATGTGTGTGATTCTCTGAGAGAGTATGGTTGTGTCTTCCTTGACCCCTGCTTTTGTGGACAGTCACATGTACTACACTTCCCTTATCCCTCCTTTAGCACTGTTGCTGATGTCACTCACCTTAGAAATACCTTTGGACAGTTCTCCAACATGTAAGCTTAGTGGTGTGTGCAATAACTGCATTACAATGGAATATCAATGCATAGTCAGGTAGGGGTTTGAAACTCACTACTAGTAAGTGTGTGTTATCAGTGCCCTGTGTGGGTTTTGGGATGATTGTGTAATGACAGGGTCCATTGCAGTGTGGGTTTTGCCACATCATTATATTGAGGAGCTACATGTCCCATTGTCAACATTACAAAGTCAACATTTTCCAAACATTGTAGAGACTGCTGTCAACAACCCTCATCCATAAATGTGTACAGCCATGTGCAATTACCATGTGACAGTATGGATTAGTACACAATATAGGCAACCGTCATAATGCCCAGATACCACTCTCCACACATGGATCATACACAGACATGCTTGGCTCTTACTCTCCTACTCCCTTCCTTTCTCACTTTGTCTCTAGCTGTCTCTCTTACTCCCCCTCTGGTGGATGTGGAAAAGTACACCTACTTTGCGTAGGCTGCAGCTTGAGTTTTGTAAGTGATGCTCATAATCAGCTGATGGACTGTGCACAAATTGCAGTCCCTCACTAGCTAATTGCATGTGGAACAGCTGTGGTATCACTCCTATAGTAAATTGCATGGAAATACACTCCTATAACTAAGCACTTCATGTGGGTGTTGGCCTTTTTCCTTCACTGTGAGCAGGACTTCATGTGGGTGGTTGACAAACAGCATCACAGAGGGTAGTTGGATATACCTCTTACTACATACACTGTGGAGACAGGCCAACAAACAGGAGGGGTATGTTCCAGACATGGGGACAGAGTGTAAGTATTGCTCTTCTACATTTGAAGTAATGTTGGTTTAACAGGGTTTGTGTGGATATGGCTGTTCTACATGATTTAATGTCTGTCATGACAGTGTTATGTGGTTGAGGAAACTCTCACCTGTAGGGCTATCTGCAGACTGGCCAGTTTTGGAGTTTTATCATGTGTTGTGTTACTCACACATTTCCTATACTTAGGAATACAGTAGCATACTCTGAGGATTGCAATCAGTACATGGTGACATCCATGTGAGTTATTGACTTCATATCCCTCAGAAGACATATGTCACAACAAACCCTGTTACACCAGTAAATGTATGGGTTTATCACAGTAACATGTCAATATTGGCCCTGTATTTGTGCCTCCAGCCACAACACTGTCAACCTTTTTTTACATATGTCATGCAATAAGAGGTGCATATGAGTTCCAGATCCTGGATCGCATAGACATGGGTGATCTTGAAGGAGACATCCCGAATATTCTGGAGAAACATGAACTCATGTGTCAATTAAAGCTGAACTCTTTTAGAAAGTCTGGACTAAACTACTACTGTTCAATTAAAAGTGCACTGGAACTTAGAAAATTGCCACATTGTTTACATGACTAATTGTATTTTATTTTGTTTTCTACAAATTGGTTTTAAATACTATTTTAAATCATTTGAAATTTAAGTGTATATTTTGTTTCCTTCATCATACATACATTTTTTCTTATTTTTATTTTTTTCTGGTTCTCTTTTTTTTTCCACTTTATTCAAAATGACGGTAATAACAATACTAACTAATTATACAATTATATAGGTTTTTATGGTTCTTGTACACAGACCTGAAGAAGTCTAGAAGGACGAAAGCTATCTTTGTTAACAATAGGCTATGAAAAGAGAAACTGATTTTTACATGCAAAATGTATATGTATATATATTTATATATAATTTTTGATTGCAAAATGAACTAAGGTTGATATATTTCCAGCCATGTAGTATATTGCCTTGGATAAAATCACAGACTTAATAATAATCAACTTAATAATTTGGTTAAATAAGATGTACCATTAAAGTACATTAGGGCTATATATTATTATGACAGCTACTAGGTAGGGCAGGACCAGCTCGAATGTCACACTGATGGGGGAAGGGACGTGAATTTAACATGTGCACCAATAACACTTTGTTTTACAGCACAGTAAACCACTCCCATGCCTGATAAAAAGTATATATATATTTAGAAAGCTTGTGAGGAAATTATTACTCTATTTTTGTTTTACTTGGATCGCTTGTCTGTGTACTTAATAAAGGATTTTTGACTGGAAACAGACTGTCTGCCTTGCTTGGATTACTTTCGAATACTTAGTAATGCTGTAGAATTATATATTTTCTATTATTACTTTCTGACTTGACAAGTTTACTTTCGCTACTTCTACTACTATTGTCTGATCTGATTAATATACAGAGA
>NC_056726.1:1612209178-1612289178 GCF_019279795.1 Protopterus annectens | reverse complement strand
AGCTGTTGGACATGCTATACTTAAAGAAATCCCAATCCCTCAGAGCTACATGTTCTAGGGACCTAAACCATGTCACCACAATAAACAGAACATGCTGGAGGGATAGATTCCTTTCCCACAGACTTCCCATACTCTGAAACAAACTACCTATCTATATCAAGCAAAGCTCCTCATTAGCACTCTTCAAGAAAAATCTTGATGATTGTATGGGAAATAGGAAATTCACACTGGGGATCACCTCTGTGGTTCTGCTTGACAGGGGCACAGGGAAACTAATTTTCTTGGGTGGCAAAAGCCAGGGTACCTTTTTGGCTAGTGTTTTATAGGCCCTAGGGTCGATAGCCTAGTACCTACCTATGAACCTGTATGTGTTTATATAGATATAACATACTGATTCAACTATATGTCCACTAACAAGTACTACACAATTGTAGAAGTGAAAGCAGTTGGTCACTACTATTCAGTATGTGCACTGACAGATATATTGGAAAAAACAACAAATGTCTGCATAGCTGTGATGGCTTAGTAGTTAACTGCTATGACTAAAGTGTACAGAGGATTTGGTTCAGGACCTGCAAGGGCTGTATATTTTGTTGCTAGGCAGAAGAAGGACTATTGGATACAGAGTGGTTAAGGCAGTTTTGAGCAGCTTTAAGCAGGTTTGCTTGATGATAAGCGGTGCTAATGTACAGTTACACGTATATGCTCTTAAACTATTTCAGCTTCGCTTACCAGTGCACAAATCTGTTTAGCATTTATATTGCAGCAGTGCTGAAACTGCTAAGCATGGCTCAGCCCTGATAACCATTGATCACATTCCAGTTTGATAAAATAGCAGGGTAATGACATCTTTAATAAGTGTATTTAATTCCATGTACATAACATTCATCTATGTGCTGTCGTTACAGTAGCAAGGGGTGTGAGTCTATTGTCTGGGACACCTGAGTATATATGGCTTGTACAACACTCTTTTATATTTGAATGTGTTTCATACATAGGTAGTATCTCAGGTTATATGCAGTCACACTGGCATGTAGTGTATCATTACGTTACTACTGTTGGCAGTGCTTTCCCAAGTAAGAGTAGATTGCAGATTGTAGTACTGGAACCAAACATCCCTGCATGCAAAGATGGACTCTGAGTCCTGACTATCGTGTTCTTGGTGTGAGCTGTGTGTCATTAAGTATTTACTACTGGATATTCATCTGACATGCAAATATTAAGTGTAGACTACTGTGTGTATATGCCATGTCATTGAGGGTTGCTGTCATGTAGTAATGGCATGCCTATCAGTGTCAGACATCTATCTGTCAAAACATTCATCCTAATGCATAATGAGTTGGCTAGCTGATGTCTGTCTGTCCTCTGTACAGATATGCAGATGTCAGGTATCCATCTTGGCTGCTTACAGGCAATTTATGCTTGACTGACACTGACATGTCTGCCCAGCTGTGTTATGAATGCCACAGCTAGGAATCCCCACCCTGTACGCACCACATGCCATGGGCACCTCAACTACACTACCGCAGTCAACCGAACATGCTTGGGTACAGGTCTCCAAGACAGACACTGACCATGTCATCTAATACATGTTGCATACATATCAATTGGAGCATCTCACTGGCCCTCTGCAAGAGGCTACCAGATGATTGGATATTGCATTTAACTCTCATCCTGAGGATCACTCAAGTGGCATCAGTTGATAGATGGCCTGCTGGCAAATGGAAAGTGGCATGATACCACTGTACCCACATCCCCTACTCTTCTCATCTCTCCATGGACTATATCCTGGTACACACCTAGGAACACCTGCACATATGGACCCAGTACTGAGAAATGTGTCATTGTGCATTACTGAGAATAACAGTGTCTTTGTGTTTGTAAACATGTAGTTGATAATACAATGAGGGCCTTCACACCCACTACACCCCCATTACCACAGTTAGATATGGCTGCTGCTGTAATGGACATTACATGTACCTTGTTACACAATTCACCCTATGGGCTACCTGGAGCTTGCAGTACCAGCACAACACTGTTGTACAAATGGGTAGATAGGCATGGGTTACCCTCTGAGTCCAGCAAGTATGCATATGTGTGCAAGTGTGTATATTTGTAGGATACAGCATTCTGAGGCCACATTTATCTAATACAATCAACCTTGCCATAAAGTATAAGGGATAGTGATGTTGCTGACCATAGGAGAACCATAACAAAGCATCACTCTACTGTCCCTGTGGCATGTGCAATAGATGCATATCCCTGTAGTAGCATTCAAGATAGACAAGGGGTTGTATTGCAGTCCTGGTCAATGTGTGATTGTGGGCATGTCAGAGTATTATCATGGGTTTCACTGAGTACAATATCCAATGTTGGGTGTGGATGCTGGGTATACTGTCTTTACACCATGCTACCCCCAGTACATGTTACAAGGTCAACTGTATGGGAATCACTGTCACCATCAATCATACAGGTAACTGATTACACTATCCAGCCCAATGATGCATGTGCTGTATGCAACTTACCTGTAACAGAATGGACACACTGACAAGGTAGCACTGATAAAGCAAGGTCTCTCAGATGTGTGTATGTCATTCCATCAAAACTAGTAGTAGATGTGTAAATGCCCTCTTCCCCATTGTATAGCTCTATAGTGATACTCGGGTTGGTATATATAGATGGGTGTGGCTCTTGTGGGCACAGCCACCATCATTGTGGTTATTGTTGTGTGTATCACCCCGCTTAGTCAGCTGTAATACTGTACAGTTTATGTTAACAGGTTAAGTAGTTGTCAATCAGACTATCTGCAGTTCTACACCACCACCCACCCTGCAAATGGTAGGGCTGTTCCACCCACACCAGCACACCTATATTACCAAGTTGAGGATTGCACTACATTGGGAAGGGGACACATACCCTGCCAGTACCATTATCAATGACATTGAACTAGCAGAATGATTATTTCCCAATGTGATGTTGTGCCTATTCTGTCTTGGTGGAATTACACAGGCTAAAATAGGTTCCCTGCAAAAGTACATACATCCATGTGTACAGTATACTCTGTGTATTGCATCAACACCAAAGCCTCTGTTTGTGTGTGTGTTTTACACAAGCATGAGGTATGTACCACACAGTGCACTTACCATTGTCCATTATAGAAGGGCTCTTGACATCAGCCACTGTCCACTCACCTGCATACACCCCTCAGACCTATCAGGCATGTGGCACATGCAATCACTGTTATACACACCTGTGACTTGTGTTCAGCTGTACCCAGGATATGGCACAGTCAATGTGTCACCACAGTGCTATACCCCTTGTAGGAAACAACAGCAGGCCAACATCCTGCTGACACATAGACACCTACAACACAAATGGAATACATTATGGAGACCACAATCACTCAATGTTAATAACAGCTATAATGCATCATGGCTGTACAGCACAAATGGAATACATTATGGAGACCACAATCACTCAGTGTTAATTGCAGCTATAATGCATCATGGCTGGACAGCTACACATCCTGACATGTAAGCATTAAACTTTAGTGCTGCAAACATTTTACACAGCATTACATTGGTACACCTTAGCACAGTCACCCTGTGCATCAGAACCATATTAGCCTGTCACTGCATCGATGTTATGGATGGCAGGAATGTGGTACAAATATTATCATATACACAGGGTGTGTTGTGTGTTTGGGGGTTTCATTATTAATTGGGCTGTGCAGATGTGATATGTGTATGTATGGGTTTGCCCTATCTGTGTTGGTGATGTGTGTGTGTATGCATGCACACAGTTCTGCCATGTGGCTGCCGTATACAAGGATTTGATGGACAGCTGCAGACCATACATGGCAGGGTGTGCAGGTCACTGTCTCCAGCCACGGACACGAGAACTATGCCTGCTAGAGGTTCCACGAGCACTGCCAGGTACAAGCCAAGTTATGGTACTCTCTCCTGGTGATGACTTATGTCTACTGGATCTGGGTCCCTCTTGGGACTGGTGAGGGCCAAGTGCATGTGGCCTGCTATGTTGTGCTGTGGACAGCACCCCCTGCAGTGTTGGTGCTGGTACTGCCACTACAGGAGCGCCTCCAACTTGTTGCACATCCTCGTCGACCTCCACCTGTTGGTGTTGCTGACCTACTTCCACGTGGCCATCACACTACTCCCACCATATGCTCAAGCACAGACATTGCATGGTCAAGGATTCCCACCATCTCACCCAACCGTCTATCCAGGACCTCTGCAAAATAACAGTGGGCACCTGCAAGATCATGGATGTTGTCAATAACAGCAGAATGAGTAGCCCTCTGGAGCCTTAGACCCTGTCTTGTATAACCTTCCATACATGCCTGCACCTCCATGACAGCCTGAAACATGCGTCTGGTGACACCAGCTGTGGCACTTCTGCCAGGGACATGATGACCAGCAGCCCTCCTAAGAGCACCCCTGTACATCTGCCTGTGTGGTACCTCACCGGGCATCCGGCTATAGCTGCTGCATCCAGATACACTTGTCATAGTCACCACACTATCATGTCCCATGCCACCACCTGTCAAATGTCCCTCATCTATGGCCACTGGTGATGGGGTATCTATAGGCAATGTCACTGTGTACAGGGATGGGGTGGATATCAGTGGGATGTCAAACGATGGCACAGCTTCAGCCCCTGACAGCCCTGCCAGTGCCTCACCACACCTATCATCATTGTCAGAGTCTGTAAGGACACTAACATCAGTTTTTCTGCAGGAGGGACCCTGACCCACCTCGCCACCTGTGAGGGAAATACAAGAAACACAGTTTAAGACCTGTACATCATTGCTTAACTATACACACACACACACACACACACACACACACACACACACACACACACACACACACACACACACACACACACACACACACACATACACAATGTACAGGTGAGGTTGCACAAATATATTAAGCACAGACTTCTCATTACCCATCTGTCAACATGCATGACATATGGTACTCAACAGCATGCACTGCAGCTATAGTCAATCCCTGTTACCAACATTACACATCTCTGTGATGCATGAGTTGTGTTAGTAGGTGATGCCCCTTCACCTGGAACACACTGCACCCATGTACTCAGTATTGCTGTCCACCTGTTCAGCACCCTGGCATGTACTGTGAACCATACCTTACAGATGCACATGCCATTGCTGAATGTGTATATGTGTGTCAGTTATGTTTGCTCTGCTGCTCACAGCCCCTATATGTTTGTCTGACACATACCTGGGATGATATGTGGACAGATGTCAGTAGAAAATGCCTGATGTCTGATTTGCAGATCTCATCATCAGCTGTGTATGTATGAGCACTAAAATACAATTACACTGACAACCTTCAAAGCTTACTGTGGCTATGAGGAGTGTACACACCCTTATTGACATGGCACCCTCTTCCTTGATATGCCATGGGGCCACATTACTGCATATGTTAACATTACACAAACCTGATATGTGACATATGACTTGTGAAATCAAATGCAATATCAAACAAATGTGTTAGTTGTGCAGATGCTGATCGAGATGCATACAATATGTGGGTGCATAAGTGTGCACACCCTTAACATGATGGTTTGTTGCATCAACTCTTAAGTGTACTACAGCAGTCACTATTCCTGGAAGGGGTACACTAGCATGGCCCATCTGCACTTGCCAGTATTTTGTCAGTCTGCCCTACAAATGTACCCCAACTCTACAAGATTGCAAGGTCAACTCACGTGTACAGCCCTTGAAGGTCACACAGTGCCTTCACTATTGCTGTGGTGTCAGGGTTATGTCTGCCACAATTCATGACCTTGACTGTGTGCAGATACAGCCATTCTTAGAGAGCTTTGGATGTTGGCTTCAGTTCACTTTTGTGTTTCAGGATGACACCCCTCCCCATCCTCAGCCTTTTTACAGATGCTTGACAACTATGGGCCACACATGAGTGTCATTTTGCTGTGTCTCAAATTCAGAACACCATGTGTACCTGCCTAGTCCCTGCTAACGAATGGCAAACATACAGGTGTTCACTGGCACCAGCAAGGTACAGATGGGGATGAATGCCCTGAGGTGGAGTGAGTTGTTGCTTGTGCAGCACATGTACCTTAATTGATACTGTCTGTAGCTTTCGAACTTAGTCTTGGTACACCATTACACATTGCAACACATTCCTTTGGTGGGCTTTTGATGTTATGCATATGCTACCTGTAGAGAGCTCTGGCTGATGTTTCCTGTGGAACAACTGTCTCATCTGATTACCCAAACTCATAGGCCACACTTATGCAGACTCCAGGCGATTGTCGACACATGTACTGTACAGCCAGTACTTGCTAGACATTCCTGCAACTTCCTCAATGTTGCAGCATGTTTCTAGGTAGCCTGAATGACCAGTTTGCAACATGTGTCATCATCTGTCTTGGATGGCCATCTGTTTATTTTCTACATTAATGTTGTCCCATACTTCCTCATCACATACATGACTGTCTGCACAGTTTGACATGGTATATGCAATAGTGAGATAAGGCTACATGTCCCACTTCTGCATGCTACCTGTTGGGTATGGGATCAGTTTAATGGCTTGTAAGATGTGTGCAAGCCATGGCTGCCTCTGTTGCAGGTGAGTGGGCTGTGATGGACATACGTCTTGGACAGCAGACCATTTCTTGGTATGACATTGAGGACCTGTACTTGATGGAAAGTGCATACTTATGAAGAGTGAATGCTGTCAGTACCTCAAAAGCTGCTTCCACAATATATTATTTGGAGTGTGTGCACACATATGCTTCCAGTGTTTTTAAGGTATTTATTCTCCATATTTGCTGTCCTAACTTAGGATTCCATACTACACATTCATTGCTCATGTTAGGACCACATTACAGGTTGTAAGGGTTGTGGAATTTGGTATTGTGATATGCCGTTGTGTAGATATGTAACAGTTGCCATTGTAATAGTGGTATATACACTGTTGTAGCACTGTATAAGGGTGATGTTTCAGACATGTTCCTACTGTAGGTTATTTGTCTCACCATTATGTTCATCTCTGTGTACACATTTTGCAATGACAGGGAGTTAGTTATATTGCGGGACTCTTACATACCCTTCAGATATAACACCATGGTGACCACTGTGATGCAGTGCAGTTAACAACAACAATAAGTGAACATGTGCAGCATGCATTATGGGTAGGTGTGTTAAATGTGTGCATGACAAATCCCATGGCTATAACATGGCCGGTGTATTGGCAAACCAAAACAAACAACACCATACTCAGCAGCTACAGGCTGCTGCCCCAGAGGTGTACCAGAGGGACCTACATAGTTGTGTGAGAAATGTGATGTCAGTAGCCACACCTGTGGCATTGGTACAGGGGGGAAGCAGCATTTCAGTACATCAACAGTACAAACCCACAACACTACAGATTATGCACATCTGTTCATTACTACAATGCAGCAACAGACTGTATATATTTTATCTCACATATAGGTTCATAGGTTCATAGGTAGGTACTAGGCTATTGGCCCTAGGGCATAATTAAGTCTAGCCAAAACATTTTTTGCTTAGGCTTCCCTCCCAAGTGGTTTAATTTCCTGCACCCCTGTCTAGCAGGGCCACCAAAGTGATTCCCGGGGTGAATTTCCTGTTTCCCATCCACTCATCAAGATTCCTGTTGAAGAGCGCTAATGAAGAGCTCTGCCTCATATTTATGGGGACCTTATTCCAGAGTAAGGGAAGTCTATGGGACATGAATCTGTCCCTCCAACAAGTCCTGTTTATTGTTGATGTCAGGTATAAGTCCCTTGAGTGAGTAGCACTGGTGGATTGGGTTTTCCTTAGGTGGAGCATTTCTAGCAATTCAGGGTTAGACATAGCCTTGTATGTCAGGCAGAGATCACCTCTGAGTAGCCGGTATGCGACCGAATACAGTCTGAGTTTTTTTAGCCTCATGGCATAGGGCAACTGTTTGAGGCCCGTTATCCTCTTTGTGAGGTACTTTTGAGGCCTCTCCAGTTGTTGCAGATGTCTTGTTAGGTACATCCCGAACTGGGCATTATATTCAATAATGGGTCTAACGAGTGCATGATTAAACTCCAAAACAGCAACTGACGGCAAAACCAGAGGGTGGGGGGCCAACGCCCATATAACAACACACAGAGAATCGGTGATGTTCTGACTACGGAAGCATTTTTGAGAGAAGCCTCTTTTTTTACTAATATCAGAACCTCGAATGATGGGGCTGTCATCAATAACAATGTTACCAACTCCTTAGTGGGGTATCTTAATGAATTTGATCAGAAATTATTTAAATGTAGGAAACTACAACTTGAAGTTTCCTACTTGGAGGAATGTATAAACAGGAAAATTATCCCAAAAGGTTTGCACCAGTGGCGGTACCCAGTAGGGCTCATGGACGGATCCCTTTTTCATATGGAGCTGAAGGCTCTGTTTGATAAACAGGGCTTGGAATTCCTCGGCATTTTAGTTAAAAATTATTTGGTGCAAATTGCATCTCTAAGAGCTGATTTAGAAACATTAGAACAAACCATAACTAATGCAAACGAGTATGACAGGTATAGGTTTGAATATGCTCGGATTTTCAGCAGCATTGAAGCTAGCTTGATTAAGAATATTGAGACTAAAAAGAAGAAAATCTCTAGGGATCTGAATGAATACTCTAAAGGACTTGCCTACCCAGCCCCTCCATCTGCCACCAATGTTTATAACAACGGAGACAATGTTGGCCACACAGGTTTACAGGACAATGCAACTAGTCTGGATGATTCTGCTAACTGTATGGATGATAATCCAGCTTCCTTGGTCTGCCGTAGTGAGTGGATCAGAAATAATCAACAACGACACATTCCTCAACAACATGAGCAAACAGCTGGTATAAATCCCGCTGTTTATGGAAATACCAACAACCAGCAGGATTTTTGGTTGAACAACAGTGCACAACACTACCCAAATCGACAAACCAACAACAAGAGGCAGGGTTAGAGCAGAAAATGCCAGAATTGGAAGAAGAGATAAGGGGAGACCTTCCACATGTACTAGTAAGTACTGAAGGGGATTTTAAAATTTTCAACTTTAGTTCCATTCGTGTGGATAAGTATATGGTCAACTTTTTCTCCAAAGGTCTGACTTTCGTGCCTGATAAGTGGGCTAACTTGGTTAAGACGGTCATTGACCTGAAAAAGTTTGTACGCAAGCTGAACCTTTCTTGCCTTATGGGGTCTAGTTCATCATTGACTAACAACTTGATGGTTTCTAGCCTTTTCAAACCACAGTTGCATGAAACTTTATTTTTATTTGAAAAAGCTTGCAAGATTGATTTCAGAAGGCTGTTGGGTAACACGACTTTGCACTTAAACAAGCATAAGAACATTTCCACTGAAGAAATTGCCTTCATTGATTTATTGAATGTATGTAAAGTACGGGTTATGAAACCTGATAAGGGGTGAGGGCTAGTGTTCATAGATCAACATGAATATACAAGGAGAATGCAGTCTGTACTAGATAGTGCTGTGTATGAGCAGGTTAGTCTCAATCAAGTTAACGGTGCTTATAAGGGTATAAACAACACCATAAATGATTTGTTCTTGGAAGGGAGCATAGATATTGATACCTTGCATTATTTAAATATGCCTGCACCTATTATTCCCACTTTCTTTGGGGCCCCTAAGATCCACAAGGATCTAACCAATCTACCGTTTAGACCGATTGTGGATGGTAGGGGGTCCATTACTTATCCGTGTGCCAAATATGTTGACTCTAAGTTAAAACCAATAGTTAGATCTGAGCCTCAAATTTGCCACAATTCATGGCATTTTCTTGAGAATGTCAACAATATTGAATATAATGACAGTTTAGTTTTCATCACGGTGGTTGTTAAAGACTTGTACACCGTTATCCCTCAGTAATTGGGTGTAGAATGAGTTAGGGACTTCCTCCACCTTAAGGGTTTAGTTGACAAAGATATTTATGTCATTGAAACGCTCCCAGAGATTGTCCTGACTAATAACTTCTTGTTCTTTGACAGCCAGCTATTCTTACAGAAAAGTGGGGCAGCCATGGGCGCCACATGTGGCAGCAGTTTCACCAATAGTGTTCTGGCTTACTGGGAAAGAGTATTCTTATTTAAAAACCTGAAGTTTAGAGCATATGTAGCCTGGTACACTAGATACCAGGATGACATATCCATAGTATGGAAAGGTGAAGTATCTCTTATCCAACTATTTATAAATGAAATTACAGCACTCACTAATTTCTTAGACTTCACATTTCAAATGGAGTGTGAAGAGATAGATTTTCTTGATATTCACCTGACTAAGGATCAACCGAATAGTAGATTCAGGATGACCATCTTCTGTAAGCCAACCTATTCTAATGCGTTTCTGCATTTTACAAGCTGCCACCTGCTGCACCAAAAGAAAGCGGTAGTAAAAGGGCAGGCAGTAAGGGCAGCAAGAATGGACTCTGACTTCATAGATTTCACTACAGAATGTGAATTCTTAAAATCTATGTTTCGTAAGAAGGGCTACCCATTGGCTTTTGCTGGACAGATATTTGACGAAGTCATTAATAAAAGATGTTCAGGACACTTTTCTCCTTTGGTGTTTAAAGGGTATGACATAGCCCCCTCTCTACCACAGGTAGACTTAGTTATCAGCCATACTTGTGAATTAAGTCCTAGGCAGGATATTACATTTTTGACAACTTATTCCTTAGATTCTCAACACATTAGAGAGATTGTTAGTAAAAATTGGGCTTTCAACCAGGGCGACCATTGTCTAAGGAAATCTTTCAGCAAAGTCCCCCACTTAACTTATAGAAGGGGCTTGAACTTGAAATGCCTGGTTGAGAATTCTAAAAAACAACTAAGGGTTGCACAGGTATGAGTAAGTGTAGTATATATATATAGATGGTTTACAGTCAAAATGTTGACATGCAGTTAAATGACAGCCTCCTCCTCGAACATGGTAGGAGCAAAAGTCAGAATATCGACGTTCATGTGTATGTCCATTTAGAAGGACGTACACAGGGCAGGGATTGAAAGCATGGTTGGCAATAGGAGTTGTCAATCTTGTTGCATCGACCATGCAACCTACTTAATATGTATGAGTCGAGGTTATTTGTCACAGAAATCACCATTTGCGGATGTGTTTTCATTCTTTTCATTCTTTTGATAGTAAACCTATATATATATATATATATATATATATATATATATATATATATATATATATATATATCTACATATATGTACATTTTTTTGTTTTATATATATATATATATATATATATATATATATATACATTTTTTATATATTATATATATATATATATATATATATATATATATATATATATGTGTGTGTGTGTGTGTGTGTGTGTGTGTCTGTATATCTGTATATGGAGTGCATTCAAACATCAGGTCCACACTCTCTAAATCTTTTTCCTCCACAGCTGCCCTGTTCTGCCTTGCTACAAAACAGAAGGGTGTCACATGTGGACTCAGCCTAACATTAGAGGGGTATATATAGGGACAGATTGAAGGTAAGCCTATTACAGACCTATGACGTTTGTGCATGATATATTTCACATTAACATGACTGTCCTGCAGGTGGTGGGTCTGTAACTCATGTGTCTATCATAACTTCATTACTTCCACCACCAGCTATTGGCCACACTAACATACATGTCTTGAGGTACAGAACACACACTATGATGGCTTACATCTTGTCATTCAGTGCCGATCTGCACAGCTGACAGGTATGGCCCTCTTCCTGTAGGGCCAGATGCTATGTCCATAGCAGTTGTTCAGCAGGACATCATTACAACAACTCTTGATGGCACATATAACTTTTTCCACTTCATCTATCCCGTTATTACAGACCAAGTACTACATTCAGTTACATGCATATGTTTTACATACCTGTTGTAGTATTGTCCTCTCTTCTATGTACACTTTATGTGTCCCTTGTTTTATATACTTTTGTTTTGGTTTGTAGTTACAATTTTCTCTCTCTCTCTCTCTCTCTCTCTCTCTCTCTCCCTCTCTTTCTCTCTATCTCTTTCTCTGGCTCTCTCCACTACTGGGATTGACCTGTTTTGTATAGGTTGCAGGACGGATTTGTAGGTGATGTGGGTGATGCTCATGATCAGGTGATAGCCTCTGTGCCAATCAGTGTTCACCACTTGCTAATTACATGAATCCAGCTGTGTAGTACTTCCAGTTACCACTGTCATGGTAACCCACTACACTACATCATGTGGACATTGTCCCTTTACCCTTCCTGTATGGAAGACATTCTTCCTGTGTGCGGGCAGCTGTGTTACAGACAGCACGTATCAATACCTCTTACAAAAGGACTTGCAGACACAGCCCAACTACATATTTGTATAAGGTTCCAGACCTATGGACAGTGTGAGTTTTGCTGTTATATGCATTGAATACAACTAGATTTACAGGGTTTGTGTGCACATACTAGTTTTAAATGGAATGCAGTCTGTCTGCATAGCTCTCAACTGTGAGCCTATCCACATGATGGCCAGAGGATTTGATGTTATGTTTTGTCTGTTCATCATACAGGTCTTGTCGCTGATATATCAGGGGCATTCTCTTTGTTGAGTGCTATCAGTACATGGCTACATCCATTTGTGTTTCTGACTTCATATTCCTGAGTAAGGGTATGTTGCAACCAATCCTGTAACACCAGCAACGTTCACAGTGTATAACAGCAATATTGAAAATATGGCCTGTGTTCCAGGCCTCCACCTATATACCAGGCTTTGTTCATATGACATGCAGTAAGAGGTTGTTAGGTAATGGCCTATCATTATTCAGTGCTGGCATTCCTGCTATCATTCCAGTAATGTTGTGGACTCACACACAAATTGTGGGGGAGGGTCTATATATATGAGGGCTACAACTGGACAAAACATGTGTGACCTTGTATAGTCCAGAGGTCAGTGTATGTAACACTGTTATATGCCCTTGTAAGTCATTCTATGAGGGAGGGGTATGCACCATTTATAACCTAGGCTGTTACAACATGTGAGGGATATCAGTAGTAAGACACATGAAGGTATATGGCTGTACATTTCCATACATTTCACCATGGGAACAGTGGTGGGCTAGTGCTTACAGACAGTTCTGTTTGTCAGTGTGATAGTGATGTTTTAAGTTAAGCATTGTTATGTAACAGATACATTTTCATTGTGACAACTGAATTCTTTTCCCCTTAGGGGTTGAGTACAGAGTGTAATTGGAGGCTGCTGAACTACATCTGTAATTAATAAGTGTTAATTGATTCTTATCTTCAAGGCAAGTGCTTTTTTTTACTGTTGCACTACTTGAAGGCCTTAGCCTGGACAGCAACATATGTTATGCTATCAGATTACTGTATCAAATGTTTTGTTCGAGAGTTGCTTACTCAGTTATTATGTATTTCAAACACCTAACTGCTATATGAAATGGGATATACAACTGAAATAGTACACAAATAAACATTTCTATGTATGCAAACTTGTGTGTGGTGTCATATCCTTTGTCTTGTCTGTGGGTATATGTTTTATGCAAAATTTGTCTTTTGTATGAAAGAATCAAACACGGGCCATTTTAAAAGGTGGCAACTGTAGGAATACTGGCTGTTCAATATGCTGTGCACCCTCTAAATATATATCCTCTTATACATATCTATAAGTAGTAATATATGTATATGTGTATGTATGTATGTATATATACATAAATATGTATGTATATATATATATATATATATATATATATATATATATATATATATGTGTGTGTGTGTGTGTGTGTCTGTGTATATGTATCATTGGCATGTTTACTGCTTCTACATTGCACATTCCCTATGGTACACAGACTATTCTGCATGATATGTTATTGATATTATCCTGACATCGTACAGCTGAGATGGATTACTGTTAACTTGTTGTTATGTTGTCTAGGATCCTGGGTATGAGACTTGCAAGTGTTTGGTTATTGTGTTGCAAGGCAATTCTGTTCAGCTGTGGATGAGGGGATGATATTAATAATTACAAGAGGTACTTATTTTGGGCCGAAACACCGACATGGGCAACGTGTGAGTGCGAGTCGGTAAGTGTGCGATAGTGAGGGATTTAGCATTAGGGAGCGGACAGGTAAGTGTGGGATAGTGAGGGATTTAGGGTTAGGGTGAGGGAATGGTGAGTGTGCGGTAGTGTCGGACTTAGGGTGCGGGTAAGGTAAGTGTGCGATAGTGATGGAGTTTAGGTTTAAGGGCGGGTTAAGTGAGTTAGGGTTAGGGTGTGGGTAGGGTAAGTGTGCGATAGTGACGGACTGTAGGTTTAGTGGCGGGTTAAGTGAGTTAGGGTTAGGGTCGGGTAGGGTAGGTGTAAGTGCGGTAGTGTCGGACCTTAGGGTTAGGGTTTGGGTTACGGTTAGTGCATGTATAGTTGTGTGTAATGTGTAGTTTATGTTTTGTGTGTCGGTGTTTTGTGTGTCGGTGTTATGGTGTTCGGTTTTGTGAGTTGTCGATTTTGTGCATTTTCGGTCTTTTGGTGTTGGTGTTTTGGGTGTCGGGTTTGTGGCGTGTCGGTGTTGTGATAGGGATCCATATATATATATATATATATATATATATAGAGAGAGAGAGAGAGAGAGAGAGAGAGAGACATGTATATGTAGATATATATATATATATATATATATATATATATCTATATATAGATATATATATATATATATATATATATATATATATATATATATATATATATAGATATATATACTTACATACATACACATTTTCCCGTACTGTTGAATGAATGTGCTGGATGATATGTTTGAGAAAATATGAGGTTTGTGTACATCTGAAATAGGTTAGTGGTAAATCACTTTGGCTATAGTGTGCAGGTGTCTGGGTTTGAGACTTGCAAGGGGTGATTATTTTGTTGCTGGGCAGAACAGGGGCTGTTGGAGACAGAGTGATTAAGGCACTTTAAAGCAGGGTTAAACTAACTGTGGCTTACAGGAGCTTAGCTTAGTTTATGGCTGCTTATGGCCACTTAAACCCATGCTAATTTCACATAAAGAAAAAAAAAGGGAGATAGGAAACTGGTGAAGTTGAGTCAAGCAGGGGGACAAACAAGAGGAGACACAGGTAGGGATGTGCAGGATGGGTGTAGGAAAGGACCATAGCTCTGCATTTCGTTGGCAGCTACAGCTGCTTTCAATGTGGGCAATTTAGAATTTGGAGCCTCACACCCTACAGGGAGGTGTGTGGGCATCATACAATACGGATGATTGGTAGGGTTAGATTGTGTGATGGGTACATGTCTCTGGGCGAAATGCAGAGCTATGTATGGGACGTGATTTTTTTGTTGGACAGATGCCCTTTTTTTTTAAGGTGAGAGTGGGATGTTAAGGAAGGATTATTTGTAAGTGTGATGAGGGAGGTTTGGTAGGAGAGGTTGCATTTGCAAACAGACAAGACAGACAAGGCAGAAGACAGGGGTGGTGTATGACACATGAGGGGGTAAACACCTTGACGGGGAGGATGGTTAGGAATCCAAGGCTCATGAGCCCCCCCAGATGGTAGTTGTGGCACTGATGTCCCCACCCGATGGCAGTCACCACTACTCCTTCACAGCCCCGAACGTAGCTGTGCTGGGAGCTAGGCTGGAGGGGCTGCCTGCCCCTCTAGCTGTGCCACCCTGCCCTCCACCTGGTGCAGGCGGTCATCCAGATCCATCAGGGTGGCACTGTACACCATCTCACAGACCTATTCCCGAGTAACAACATTGTCACTTGCAGGGAGGGGTAAGCCCCATCCCCTGCAGCAGTTCCATGTGAGAGTGGTGCAGGAACATCAGATGAGGGAGGTCTGGGTTTGATCCCAGATGTGCTGGGACTTGGTGCCTCAGCCAGGTGGGGTTGGAGAGACAGATCTGCTGGGATCTGCCTTCCCATATGTGCTATGGTGTGGAAATTAACAATGAACATTGGTTAGTCATGCACAACACATTACAACATTAGTCAAAATAGCATGCATGGATATTCCCATTTACCCAAAACGGTGCAATTATAACAGTGCCATAGCAAACAGAAACTATGCATATATGGAATGGCATTCAGGGTTGCAACAGCATGCCAGTTACTGGTATGTCAGGCAGGCAATACAATGATTATTCAACAGGGAATATTAGTATGCAAACAGTTTAAACAATGATAAACTAAATGGAGCAACGGTTCATCAGTAGAGGTTTGTTTAGGAACATACCCATGTTGGTTTCAGTGTGATGGTTGGATCAGGTAAGTGGTCAAAGAAGGGAACATATTCACTTGACAACTGCTATCAAGTATATTTGTCAGTACACTACTATTCACTACTCTACAGTCTGACCAAACTTACACTCTACCTGTTCCATGGGCTGCTACAGCTGTAGATATCAACAGAGCAATTGTACCCTCATTTTAGTTATACACATCAGACCTGCTTCTATACAAATTTCTTTACCTCTGGGCCCTGTGCAGATGAACTTTGTGCACATTACATTGCTGTTTCAACACATATTTCAGATTCACATATTAGTTGCAGACTCTGGAGTGTGTATTGTGCCTTTCACATACATCTACTGTGACATCCTCTGTGTGCAGGTTTATTGGCAACTGGGGAAACTATCCGTGACAGCGTGACACTTGAGGGGCTTGCCTGGGCCATACTTCAGAGTGTGGATGCCTAGCTTGCATTTATTTGTAGGACTAGGGATGATCAACATAGCAATTGTACACCTTTCATAGTTATACACATCATACTAGTATTTCTATTCAGATTTCTTTCCCCGTGTGCCCTGTATGGAAAATGATATGTGTTGCCATGCATTACTTCTTCTATTCAGATTGCAGTTTGCAACTGTAGAACCAGACTGTGAGATGTTAGTGGCAGTCCCTGGATTCGAACCATGGTGTGTGTGCAAAACCGAACTACAGACTTATTCCTTATCAGACTGAGCTATTGGGGTGGTGTTGTACCTTGTTTGTGACATTTCTATCTAGTACATATTTTTGTGCACAGTACTTTTATTATGACATGTTGCATTATTTGTTTCCCATTTTCAGCACACATTATGCATACACTACAGTCATTGGTGTCACTGTTTATGAAATATGTGCACATTAGCTGGATTGCACATTTGACCGTTTTACAACTACATACTGCTATTTAGACTCCTGAGTACACAGTGTAGGTTTTAAGTCTGCACCTGTTAGCCTTATACATTTTTCAGTACATTCACAGCTACATACAGCTGAAATTCAAAGGTTAACACAAGACACTGCTGGCAGACAGATAAGTAAAACACATTCTGATGGCAATATGTACTGTTGCTTTTTTCAGTTATTTGACATGCCCATTCTAAAGTAGGGAGACAAGCAGTGCTAACTCAGTTCACCTCAGTTAATGCATTCTGCAGGACATACACATTTCTATTTTTCAGGTACAAATAGATGACACACACCAGTGTTTGGGATCACCTTTGTTAGTTTTGACATACATATCTGTGTACAACTCAGAAATCCACAATTACTATTCCTGCATGATCTGCACAGGGGAATGCTTTTCATTTCTAACTGTTACAGTAGCCCTGACATGGCACTTTCTTGGCAGGTTAATCAGACACAATCATATATATTCTAATATTCCTCTCCTGCATATTGTAACTTGTTTGCTACTGACATATGTATTGCACAGCAGCTGGAAATACTCCACTGTAACACTGGCAGCCTGACACAGGATTTATTCCTGACTTTTACAGCACAATTATATATACAGGCAGTACTACCATTATTATAATTTTGATTTCTTACTGCTAATAGTAAGGGATATTCTGTACTCAACATACTGCCGATGCAGCCTGGCTAGTCACTGGTCATGAGCCTCAACATTCTGGGACCTCATCGCAGCAGCTGTATGGGGAGACATCACACATTAATCACACCTGCACAGTCACAAGTTAAACTTTTTCCATACTTAGTTACAGATACATAAGGCTGCATACTTACAGACAGGTGGGACATCCTGTGCTTGGGCTTCTTGGATCCACTGGTCCAAGAGTGCACCCCTCCTCTACTTCAGGTTGTTATGGTGTTGACGTACTTGCTTACCAGTCCAGGATACGCCACATGCAAGCTGATCCCAAGCCTCTGCTTTGTACTGTGAGCCCTGGTACTGGCCCTGCAGCAGCCTGCCATCATGTTTTTTTTACTAGGAGCCCAACCAGGTCCCATGGACTTCTGGATGCCCTGATGTTGTGCTTAGAAGCAAACACCTTCACCGACACCAAACATTTTGGTCCTGGTGTGAGCAATCCCAAATGGTTATGGCTGTATTCCCACCTGTGCAATTTAAATAGGGCAGTTTTCCCGCACTTTTTTTGATTGGCTGGTTTTAATATGCTGAACTATGCTTAGCTCGGTGGAAATCCGCATAGCAATGCTTACACCAGGTAAGCACAGTGGAAAGCCAGTAAGCAATGCTTACACTAGCTAAGCATTACTTAAATCTATTTTTTTCATTAAATTTATAAATTATTTTTTACATATTCCCACCTCTACTGTGCTATATGTGAGCCATATGATTGACATATATCATTCAAATTCCTTAAATATTTATTAAATAATTTGGCGGGGGGGGGATTTGAACTGAGCATGTTCTACATGCTATAGCATGGCAGTACCACTATGCTACAGCAGCTTGATGACACTTTTGATCACAGTAGCACTTGTCTATCATTTTCAGGATTTCAACCTGGCTAAGCATAGCAGCGTGCTATGCAAACAAGCTGTGCACTGCTTAAATTTAGGATTTATTTGATGAAAAATAAATTACATTTTTTTAATTGTTATTGCTTTCCTTTTGACCTACTACTTCCATGCATGTAGGGCAAGAGTGCAAATTATTGGGGGTGTGCACTTGAAGCCTGCTGCCTTCTAGGTTTTGTGATTTTATTTTTTCAGTGTCCGCAGACACTGAAATGTTCACTACTTACATTTCAGTGTCTACGGACACTCATTTACTATATAATATTAGCACCAGGCTCCAATATTATATAAGGTGACACTCATCTGTGTCACAAAGTGCCATACGGCACTTTCTGAGTGAAGGGGATGTGTTACATGTGCAGGCACTGCTGACACACACCCCATGCGCTCACTCCTGGTTTGTGTCCGTTTAGATTAGATAGCAACCTGCCTTCATGCATATGCAAGGTACGCTGCTATTTTAAATGGACGCAGAGCACTCCATGCAAGAATAGTCTTATTCTTGCATGGAGCTTCATGAATCCTGGGGTGAGTGTTATTTCTTAGTTTTATAAGTAACTAAAGAATGACTTTTAATTATTCTTGGCTTCAAAATCTAAATTAAGCTCATGGTTTGTCATACTAGTCATAATAGTAGCTTTTATTTCCTAAATGATATTTTTGATCCAATCTTTAATATGAAAAATATTGGGTCTGTTGAATGATTTTAAAAGTTTTTTCCCTCTTGATCGTGTTTATTTATGATAATGGACCACCGTGGTGGTTTGTCGTTAAACTCTAGATTATTTTTGGCTCTTGTAGGCATCGTCAAGTCTAGACACTTATTAATTTGAGAATAAATCAGCCATGTCTATGTCAAGTCTGGAGATGATGCAAGTAAATCTAGATAGCTCATTACAGAGTTTGAGGAGGAATGACCATCTGAAATCCATTAATTCAGAATAATTGACTGCAGTGGTTTAGAGATTTTGAAATAAAATTAGCAAGTTCATCTCACTAAGAATTTGCTTCTCTAACAATTCTTTCCACACTATAAGGCTCTCATTCCATAAAACAAATGGCTCCTACTGTCACTCATTTAAAACACATTAATTAACAAGTACGTTTTGTGCCCCTTCTCACTCATGTCAATAATAATTTCATTCTTATTAAGAAGTCTTTCTGCCCCTGATGACACTATGCCTTTTCACAGTTATAGCTGTATAGATTCAGTACACTATCCACAATGGATTCTTCCCAGTTCTGTTGCCTTCTCCACAATGTCTTCATTCCAAAGGGCTCCAACAACTTTAATCTCTTCTAGCCTATATTTATTAAGCGGTATCATACAAACATAAATCTTCTGTGAGAATAGCATTGATTTCTTTCTTTTGGTGATGCCATTACATCTTCAGCTTTGGAGATTCCCTTATTCATGACGTTGGTCTTCTGTTATAATCTAATCAATTGTTGTGAAGTCTGCCATTTTCAGCATTCACTATGAAGTAACTTACTAATGCAGCCAATTAAACTTCTAGAAGGGTGCATGGCAAAAGATCACACAAGTGCTCAACATTCATATGAGAAAACATTAAAGTACAATTTCACTTTGTGTCACATACTCACTGTAAAACTGTAGTTTCTTGAATAATTCCACTTACACCAAGGTACAACAATCTTTAAGTTACAATATTTAAGTAGTAGTTATATGGAGGAGGGGGGCAAAACCACACCAGTTTTTTTTTTATTACAGCAAATTTTGATATTCAGTGTCTCATTCAAGTAAATGGAGCTTACGTGTTTGCATATGCGAGAAAGAGCTACAGCACCCCTGAATGCAGGAAGCCCTACACGGAGTGTCGGAATGCATCCCCAGATTCAGGAAGCCCTACACGGAGTGTCAAAACAGTGCAGGAGCTGCTGCATGCAATATGATCGCCGAGTGATCCAGGATCGAGCTCCCAGGACATGCACGAGTGCTCCTACACTATTCTGGCATGGACACTACTGCTTTATGCTAATTACCTTATTCGCTGGTGAAAACCATGAAATGAGGTGCATTAGCTATCCAGGAAGCAGGCAGTTGTCCGTGCCTGAACAGTGTACAAAGCAGAAATGTATTCACCTAGTAATGGAATACATTTCTGCCAATTAAAAAATGGAGGCATGACAGCTCAAATGAAAGCATGTATTATAGTTAGTAGGCATGCTATTGGACAACTATATGTCCATTGGCATGAAAAATAATTTAATTTTTATAAAATAAAACTTTTATTTTTCTTTTGGCCGATCACGGCCGTTTAAGCATAGGGCAGTGGCTCACAAATGGGATTGTGCCGAAAATAAAAAAAATGTGAAAAAGCAATTTTCTGGGAAATCTGTATTTTGCCATTATAGTCAATGACATGTAGGATGAAAACAATACCAGGGAACAGTGGTTGCTAAGCGGATAGGCTCAGTGTGAGTGCAGTAACTATGGAGTAAGGCAGTAGGGTATGCAAATGAGGGAAATCTTACTGAATCACAAATGTCTTCATCACACAATATTCCCACTTCCAAACTCTACCCACCCCCATGAAAAGCTTGCAACATAAACAGACTGCTGTGTGTAACATCTGCAGCATCCTGCAGTCTAAACCTTAAATAGAAACTGTTAAGCAAGGAAGAAAGGTTAATATTGTCTTGTAATTTATCTACTTAAGCTAGCAGGTAGCAGGGTCGTGTCCCGCTTGGAAATCCACAGCACTACCATTATCAGACCTAGGCTTCCTCAGACTTCCCCCCAACCGGAAGCTAATATAGGAACAAATAGAAGTAATTTCTAAAGGAAAGCAGGTACTTTAAATGTAACCAACTTACTCTGCATTTCCTGCTCTCCCTTGAATAGTTCTCACACATTGTCTCTTCAGTCTCGTGGTGTCTGGGGCCCTGCTCCATTCGCCTCACTCTGCTCAGCTCACTCCACTCCCCTACCCTGCCCCCATTTCCCACCCACCCCCACTACATCTACATTTATTCCAACCCCTCATCACCTGACCTGTCTCTCCACCAATCAGCCACTTAGCTATATCTATCAAGACACTTTAGCTAATCTGTGTCCCACATTTGCAATAACCACATCCTATAACTATTATACACTCATACCTTTCTCACTCTACAATACACACCACTAACTACACCCAAGTAACACTACAACTCATTATGCAGATCACACTAATATTTCTATTCTTAACCCTCACAACACTAAACTACATTACATCTTTACAAACAAACATACTACCAATACACACCATCTACCATACAACACATACCTCTGCACCTTCAGCAACTCACATAAACTTCCACATTGCTCCTACATTAATTAATGACAATTTAATACTACATCTATATAACAGAAACATTCCACATTCCTACACTAGAAAAGTGTTATTTAAATACCACATAAAATAATGTGCATAGCCAAATGCACACTACATAAGAAATACCTCCTGCCATCAGGAGACATTCACCCTAATCCAGGGCCATGCAACATCATCCCCCCTTCTAAACAAACATCAGATCTACTTATCATTAACCTTAACTCCAGAAGTATATCAAACAAACTTCCCCACTTACACACACTCATTAGCCACTATTCCCCCGACATCCTGACAATAACAGAGACCTGGCTAAAACTCAGCACCCAGAGAGAAGAAATCCTCCCTCCTGGATATAACATCCTAAGACAAGGTAGACTAGGTAAAAAGGGAGGAGGCATTGCAATTCTCTATAAAAACACACTTACTTTGCAACCTCTACAAACTCCTCTACCTAAATTTAATAATGCTGAAACCCTAGGCACTGTTCTACTCCTAAATAAGAATAAAAGTATCAACAGTCTCTGTGCCTATATCCCTCCAGGCAACAACTCCCTGACAATTGAAGATATCTTGCAATGGATTAATAATAACCTCCCACAAGAGACCATTCTATTAGGAGACCTGAACCTGGATTGGCTAGCCTGTAACTCCAAAAAAACCACTAACCATATCAATTTATATGTTTTTTCTCAACTTATAAATGAACCCACAAGAGTAGATAAAAAATCCCAAAATAATTCTATACTGGATTGGACACTGGTAAACTACCCTGAACATAATTATCAGACAGGCTGTCTACCAGATGGGCTAAGTGATCACCTCCCCACATTCCTCCTTCGAAAACACTCTAACATACCCAAACCCATAGTTTTTAAACAAATCAGAGATGATCGTAATATAAACCCACATGATCTTAACAATACCCTAAAGAAATGTAACTGGAAAGCATTACGCACCCTTGAACTAGACCAAGCTGCTGACTATTTCAATAGTACTCTTACTAATATCCTTAACCTAATAGCCCCCATAAGAAAGATTAGAGCTAAAGTTAACTTTGCTCCATGGCTTAGTAGGTCCACTAGGGCCTTATTAAAGACTAGAGACAAAGCATGGAAAACATGGAAAAAAGATAAAACTAACCCATCCAGACAAACCTATCAACAACTCAGGAATCAGGCTAAAAAACAAACAATACTTGATAAGCAAAACTATTTCTTAAATATCCAAATCAAACACTCCAAAAACCCCTAGACGTTCTGGCATGCAATTAACTCCCTATTAAAACCAGGTAAATCCACCACACCAGCTCCCACCTCCACTAATGATAATAGTGATATAGCCTCCCAATTTAACCACCACTTTACTAAATCAATCAAGGCACTATCCGCTCAACGATCTAAAAATAGCTATTCACTCCCAACAAAATTAACTCCAGATACCTCACCCTCTTTTATGCTCTCACCAGTTCCAACCTCCTCAATCAAAAAATATTTCTTAAAACTAAAACCCACTTCTCTTGCAGCTGATGGAATACCAGCTTCCTTGCTAAAAATAGCCACTGACTCCTTATCTTACCTAGTCTCCATCCTTATAAACCGCTCCATCCAGGAAGCCTATATCCCGCAGTTATGGAAAATCTCATATATTATTCCCCTTCATGAAGGTGGCAACTCTCATGATTTCTCTAACTATCGCCCCATTGCCATCTTGCCTCCCATAGGTTCATAGGTTCATAGGCTGATACTAGGCTATCTGCCCTAGGGCATTTACAAGCCTAGCCAGAGTGTGTTTGGCTTTCGCCACCCTTTTAGATTTGTAGACAGTGCCTATGAATAGTACGTCACAGAATATAGTCCCTTTACGGTTAGTTTATTGTGCCTCTGTCTAGCAGGGACCAAGAAGTGATCCCAGGGGTATACTTATGATCTCCCATCCACTTGTCAAGATTTCTCTTGAAGAGGGTCAGTGAGGGGCTCTGCCTAACCTGGACTGGGATTTTGTTCCAGAGTGATGGGAGTCTCTGGGATATGAATCTGTCCCTCTAGCATGTCCTATTTATTTCTGTGCTCAGGTTTAAGTCTCTAGAATGTGTAGCTCTAAGGGATTTGGATTTCTTGAGATGGAGCATGTCCATTAATTCTGGATTGGACATGACTTTATATGTCAGGCACAGATCGCCTCTGAGTAGGCGGTAAGCAACTGAGTAGAGCTGGAGTTTCTTTAGCCTAATTGCATAGGGCATCTGTTTGAGCCCCTTTATCCTCTTGTTGAGGTACTTTTGGGGTCTTTCCAGTTGTTGTAGGTGTCTGGTAAGGTACATCCCAAATGGGGCATTGTATTCAATTATGGGCCTGATGAATGATGAATAGAGTGGCACAAAGACCTCTCTTGATCTAGATGTGAAACCTTTCGTGATGAGGTAGGCTATATAGAAGGTCTTTCTAACCACTTTGGCAACATGATTGTCAAAGGAGAGATTACTATCAACTTGGGTCCCCAAATCCCTAATTGCTTCCTCCGTACTTAGTGTGTTATCTCCTATGTGGTAGTCTGTGGGCACTTTGTTTTTCCCAAAGGGGATGACAATGCATTTTTTTTGCATTTAGCTTCAGGCCATGGCTTTGGCACCAGTTATCTGTCTCTGTGAGACCCTTTTGCAGTATGCTTGTGTCAGCCGGGGAGTCTATTATGGCACCCAGTTTGCAGTCATCTGCGAACTTTGTCAGTCACAGTTCCCCTGTGTTTGCCTGTATCTCAGAGAAGTAAATACCGAACACGAGAGGTCCCAGGACTGAGCCTTGTGGAACTCCACTTGTAACTGGTTTAGAGTCTGACAAGGCACCTGCAATTCTGACCATGTGGGTTCTATCCCTGAGCCAGTTTGCAACCGATCTTGTGACATAGGGGTTGACATTTAAGCTAGTGAGCTTATTTATGATACCTGAATGTGGTATTGTGTTGAAGGCTTTTGCGAGGTCCAGGTAGGCTGTGTGGACCACTTTCCCTTTGTCTATGGCCCTGGTAACTGTTTCAAAGAAGTCGACCAGGTTCAAGAGGCAAGACCTGCCTTTAACAAAGCCGAACTGGGTAGGATCCAGTGTCTGAAGTTTTCCAATATCATTGTTTATGAGTTCCATGATTATACGTTCCATAGCTTTGCAGATCAGGCTAGTCAGGCTTATGGGGCGATAGTTTCCGGGGTCCATTGTGGCACCTCCCTTGTGGAGCGGGACCACCGTTGCTGTACGCCATTCCTTGGGTACGTATCCTGTGGTAAGGCTGCAGTTGAACAGGGACTTAATGTGAGGATTAAGTTCATCTTGTAGCTCATGTAAGATGCATCCCGGGACACCGTCTGGTCCCATTGATGCTGTGTTTTTTGCTTTGGAGAGGGCAGCTCTCACCTGATCATCTGTGATGTCTGGGAGGTTGCACCCTGTTGGGATGGAGATTTGCTCTTTTTGGGGGGATGGGGGGAGAAATTTGTACTGAATCTGTCTGCCAGGATGTTGGCAATGTCTGTTGGATCAGTGTATTTTTTGTCATTTTGCACTAACTCTGAGTATATCTGGGAGTTGCCGCCCAGGTTCCCGACATAACTAAAGAATGCCTTGTGGTTGTCCTTAGTATCTTGTGCAATTTTTCATTCGAAGCTGGCCTTAGATGATTTTATGAGGGAGCGTAGCTTCTTGCTAGTACTGACCAGAGAAGCCTTTCCTTTTTGGGATCTTGCTCTATCATGTAGTAGCTTCCTCCTTTTGCTGTACAGCTTATTTATGGCCGGGGTCCACCAGACAGGTCTCCTGCCTTTTGAGGAGTGAGTCTTGGTTTTATTTGGGCTGGCATGATCCATGCATTCCTGTAGATGTCCATAGAATGTGTTTGCAAAGGATTCTGCGGTTTGAACCGTGTTTTCCACTGGCCCAGGGGCTTTGAAGGATACCACCTCAGTTTTGAGAAGTGTGAAGTTTGCTTTTGAGAAGTTCTTCACCGTGGTTACCTTGGCTGTGGGTGGGGATGGGATATGGATGTCCAGTGAGATTAATTTGTGGTCTGACCTTACCAGTGAGGAGTATACCTCTGGTGTGGAACATAGAGTCCCTATGTTTGTGATGACCAGATCCAGTATGTTTTCCCCTCTTGTGGGGGTGTTGACCAGTTGTTCCATAGCATTTGAGTTTATAAATTCTAGGAACCATTGGGCAAGGGTGTGTGGGCTTGAGTAGTTTACCCAGTCAATGTTTGGGTAGTTGAAGTCACCCAATATGATGGTGTTTGGAGAGACTTTCATGTTCTCCAGTGTTTTCAGGAAGGCCGAGTGGGGTTCCTGAGTTTAGGAGGGTGGTCTGTAGCAGGCTATAAACTGAAAAGCAGTTTTGCCCACTGTTAGTTGCATGTGGATGGTTTCCATTGCTTTGTGCAGTGCTACTAACCTGGAGGTGTGGGTATTCTTGATGTATATGGATACTCCCCTCCTTTTGTGGTTCGGTCTGAGATTTGTGGCTGAAAAGCATGGTATGAAGTATAACCTGGTAGTGCTTGAGTGCTTTCGGGAGCCTTGAACCAGGTTTCCATTACTGCACAGACATCAATGTTCTCCATACTGAGGAGAGTCTCGAGTGTGTGCATTTTGAGGTTTAGACTTCTGGCGTTGAGCAGCATTACCCTTAGTTTCTTTTTCTCTGTATTGTCTAAGGAGGTGGGTTTGTCTTTTGAGCCTTGCCTAAAAAAGGCACTATGGGGGTGGCAAGAGCCTTAGCCAGTATTCGAAAGCCCAGGGGTGACAGGTGCAAGCCATCCCTAGTGAAGCAGTGTGGCTTGTCGAGCATGTCATCCCAGGCTGACGGACACTGGATCCCCTTTGAATGACACCAATATTTTAGCCAATTGTTAAAACTTGACATTTTTTCTTTATACTGTGGCATCATTCTTGGTGAGGATAAGATGCTACTCAAGGTCAGGGTCATACCAGCCTGGGCTACATGATCAGAGAGCTCCTCTATGTCTCTTTTCATGTAGTCCAGGGAGATACGTCTCAGGTCATTCACACCAGCATGGACAATGATGGAGTCATATTTGTACTTGCTTTGCAGTGACCTGAGTGCGTGTGTTATGTGGCGGATCCTGGCACCCGACAGACAGCTTACAGTGACCTTCTCCTTGTTCAGCCTGGTGAGTGGGACGTCAGTGTGTCTGACTATAGAGTCACCTATTACAAGTGTATTTGGTGTGTTGTTTAGCCTTAAGGGCTGGAACTGTGTGGCACACTGATTTTCTGGACTATGTGATATGTGGGTGTTGTTTTGGGGTGGCAGTTGTTTGGTGGTCTGCTTTGGAGGTCTCTGTTGCTTAGGCAGGTTTTTATTTAGAGCCTCCGAGTATGTTTTTGTGTGATTATGTGTTTGGTTTGTTTTTTCTATAGGTCTATGTGAGACTGGATTTGTGATGTGTGCAGTTACCTTTTTCTCCTGATTGACTGTGCTAGTCATGGGTCAAGAGAGCTCAGCCTCCAGTTTGGCAATATAGTTGCATCTCTCACATATATTTAAGATACTTGAGAAATGTACCCAGTTTGGCAATATAGTTGCATCTCTCACATGTATTTAAGATACTTGAGAAATGTATCCATTCCCAGGTCATGCATTTCCTAAATACAAATAACCTTCTCTCCAGCAAACAACATGGCTTCCATCCATACCACAGTACAACTACCGCTCTTCTCTCTTTCACTAACCTGGTTAAAAACATATAAATAATAATAATTTTGCATCTGCCACATTACTAGACCTCTCAAAGGCATTTGACATGGTCTCTCACCCCCTACTAATAGATTATCTTACCTCCTTATCCTTTACCCATAACACTATTTCCTGGTTCAAAAACTATTTGTCCAACAGACAGCAAGCTGTCCAATGGCAAGGCACACTATCACCTCTACTTCCCACAACCATAGGCGTACCCCAAGGCTCCATACTAGGTCCACTTCTTTTTTCCATTTTCACCAACAATCTGCATACCTCTACCCAACATGCCTCACTCATACAGTATGCAGATGATTCCACCCTAATCTGCTCAGCCCCATCACTTACCACTCTTCAACAACTCACCCAGGAATCATTTATCTCAGTGGAAAGCTGGATCTCAGATATCCAACTTATCCTCAACATCAATATAGCCAAACTACTCCTGTTTACCCCCAATATATCCTGAACCCCTTCTCTCTCCTTCTCTATTACTTCCACAAATTGTACTGTAATCTCCCCTTCTCCACATACCAAACTCCTAGGCATCGAAATAGATAACAACCTCCACTTTAACATCCATATCTCGCAAACCATCAAAAAGGTTCACAAAAAAATGAGTACACTATTTAGCCACAAAAACTTTCTTTCAGATCAGGCACGAGTCACCCTAGCCCAATCCCACCTACTGTCCACATTAATGTATGCAGCACCAGTACTGACCCACATCAAAAAAACTGACCTTGACAAACTTGAGTCTTGTTATAATAAAGTGGCCAGGTTTGCTACCAGTTCCACCTACAGAACCCATCACTGCCTACCACAAAGGGAACTTCAGTGGCTGGAATTCTCACAACTATTTACTTTCCACCAACTAGTCATCACATATAATATTCTAAAATATCCTGATAAAATCCCAGCACTAAAGCAACTACTAACACGCTATACAGCAAACCGTCCTCTTTGTTCTGCCAGTAAATATATCTCCACAGCTAACAACACTGCAGGCAAAGCTCTTTTCTCACACTCTGTAGCTAAAAGTTGGAATAACCTCTCCTTCTCTGTGACTTCTGCTCCAAATACCTCACAATTCAAAAACATGCTTAAATCATATCTTAGAGGTTCATGGCTGTGTCCATGTATTACATAATACTGTATCTGTACTTCCTTCCTCTTTTACCTCTCTCCTACTACTTTACACTCTGTAAACACAGCATCCTTAATTGAAACCTATCTTTGCCTGGTACTATCTTTGTAGTTAACTTATGTATGTATATGATCATTTTTTAATTTTTTTCTCAATGTAACTTTTTACTATTGAACAAATGTTGATAATGAGTTGTTGATAACAATGTTTTGTATTTTATGTAAAGTTGTCTTGCATGGTTTTATATTATGTGGAGCTTTTCCCACGGGCCTCCACTGAAAATGGACCTCGTCCAGTTGGACCATCCTGGTTAACAAATGTAAAATAAATAAAATAAATAAATAAAAATAAGTGTCAGACTGCACCTAACCGTGTAGGTGCTCTAATATGGCCGTATAAGCATGAGAAGTAAATGACATCAAAAGGGGGTGTGTCATGCTTGCTGTAAGCACATTGGAGTGCTATTGCCTGTGTTTGTGCTTAGCTAAGCACAGCTAAGCAAGGAGGTGTGTCTGAGGCTGTAATGTCTTACACCATGAAATGAAGAGCATGTTCGTGTCCAGAGAGGGACATGTCTGCTAAAACATGTTTAACTTAACTAAACGGGTTTGCACGATGTGCACTGGGACTTAAACAAACAAACAAAAAAAAAAACCCACAGGAAATGGCAGCACTGTGTATATGTAAGCGAGGGGGTGTGTCTGAGGCTGTATAGCCTTGTTTACCTTGCCTAAATGGGTGTGCGTGGCAAACACTGGGATTTAAACCATAAAAATAAAAAAAAAATACAGGAAATGTCAAGTGGAACAAGAAAAAAAAGGGAACTGCAGGATAGAGGCATTCAAATACAAGTAATAGAGCTGGCAGGTGGAATGTATCATACTCAGCCAGTCACACAGGCAGCATCTGCAGCACACCACTATAAACTATGCAAACACCTTTTATTCTTTTTTTCCCACAAACTCTGCACCACCGGTGTACACAGACAGGAAAATTTTACCTGACAAAACTAACAAAATGTTAGAGGCTACTGTTGGTCTCATGCATCAGTATGTGCAAGAGATTGAGGGTGGTGAAGAGGACAATGCTGATGACTGCCCCAGACATATAAGGAGGAGGAGAAGAGTGTTCAGGCCCAGGGTAACCTACCAGAGGCTACATGATCTGGAGGTGGAGTGCTGCAGGGTGGACAGGGACATACTTCAGCAAATTGTGGAGCTGTGCTGGCCTTGCCTCACATCCAGAACAAACAGAGGGAAACCCATCCCAGTGGATACCAAGGTTTGTGTAGATCTAAGAATACTAGCTACAGGTACTTTTCAAAGAGCAATTAGGGATATCATGGGGGTCTCACAGGCATCTGCGTCCAGGATACTCCATCAGTTCCTGGATGCCATGTGACCACATGCCGAGGAGCACATTAAATTCCCCAGCACCTGTGAGGAGCTGACTGTCAATATGCATCTCTTCCACCATGTAGCAGACAACACAGAGGTACTGGGTGCCATAGACTGCACCCACATCCACATCAAAGCACCACCTGATGACTGGGGTAGAGTCTACATAAACCACAAGAGGTTCTACTCCATCATCTGCCAGGTCATGTGTGATGCCCAGGGCATTATCATGAATGTGAGTGCTGGCTGTCCTGGAAGCTATCACAACTCCCACATCTGGCATTCCTCACAGCTGTATCAGTAGATTGCCAGGTGGAACATCCCATATGGCCATTTAGTGGGGAATGCTGGCTACGCACTGGAACCGTGGATGATGACACCCATCAGAAATGCACACACACCCACACAGGAATGCCATAATGAGGCACATGCACAAACCAGGATCATTATAGAGCATGTGTTTGGGATGCTCAAGTCATGATTCCACTGCCTTGACATATCCGATGGAGCCTTACAGTACTCTCCAGCCACATGTGCACACATGGGCATAGTATGTGCCATGCTACATAATATGATCCTGTGGAAACAGCTGCAACAGGAACAAAATGGGGAAGGGCCACACAGCCCCCCACCATTTCCAAGGCCTCCACAGGCACAGAGTGACTCAGAGGAGGAACATCCTGAGCCTGCCCCTGTAGGCAGATGGAGGTGTGCCCAGTATGCCCTGGCCTTGGCAAAGAGGCAATGCATAGTGCATACACTGACACTGTAGGGCCCCAGGGACTGATCTCTCTCTCTCTCTCTCTCTCCCTCTGACTCACACACACACTAAAATGGATGCCAAACATCATGCCACCTATACCTGACCATCTATAGGCAGTGTATTGTGTGCATCCGACATAGTCAGCCCTCAAGCACCACCCTCACAACAGCTGCAGGCACAAGGTGAGCCAGTCTCTGTAACAAATTAAAATAATGGGGTGGACTTTTCTGATAGCATATCTATGGTTTTGATCAAGCATGTAAGGGGATGGGGTGGCTAACTGGGATAGCAGCAGACAACAAACAGCTCTGTGGGACAGCAGTATGTGTATCCCCAGTACTGCCATACCCACACTATGCAGTACCACCCTAGTCAACAAATACCACTGCAGTATATGTGGTGAGCCAAATAATTGGGGGGGGTCATAGGTCACATGCATGGATGTCAAAGTAGGGGTCACATACCCACCATAAACCCCACACAGCAGATCAGCTGTAGACAACCATACAGAAATGCTTAGCAAAGGCTCGCACATGGCAACACACATGAAATCCCCCACCCACAGTCTTTTACACAATGATATCACACCAGGTCTGGCAGTGGCAGTATGGCTTTGAAAGGTAAGAAGTCTGAAACTACAAATGTTTATGCCAGAACAATCTGACCTGTGGTTGATACTGTTATGCCTGTAGTCTGAAAGATAGGGTACACCACTGTGCTACATGGGAACAAAATGTTAAGCAAATATCAGCAGAGTCTGTGCAGATGTGTATCGTGTACAGTTGTGTCACCCCCCCTATAGTCCCATACAAAAATCCAGTAACATGTTCCTAGACTTAAGCAGCATTCAGCTGTCATCCAGACTGATGGTGTAATAGTAACAGAAAGCAATTGTCAGTAACACCCACAGTCAACGTACTAGTGCCATACCAGAGGTGTATCCTGGCAGCAGCCTGGGAACATATGGTCATCAGAATGTACTGCCCTGCTACAGATGGCCTGCATCTGTCACATCTGGCCTGCAAGCCTCTGGAAATTGCCTATGCTTCACCCATGGGGTCCACAACACCAACATAACACAGTCCACAAAATGCAAAGAAAGGTCATGCTGACAACTGCTAGGAGTAAACCTGCCATCCTCAGGGAGCCAGAAAGTGGGACAAAGTCATAAATAATGGGGTGATGAAGGTCCAAATAGAAGAACACCTGTGAAATACTGGTCTACTAATGTTAAAAAGTTGATGGAATGATTTGTAGTAGCATAGAATGTCTGATGGGTACAAAGTCTGAAACTGCAATGGCAACTGTCTGTAATATCTGACTTCAACCTTGAGTGACTTGCAAAACACTTTTGCTTGAAAACCACACTTGTTTTGGTAACCAACAAGATATATGAGTCATGGATGTAGACATTCTGTGATATTCCATACAGTTGACAGGCAGGGCTAGGAGATAAAACATGGGAATGCACCCACTGCAGGCATGCCTAACCCTGGAAGATGGTGACATGTCTGCACCCACATAACCATGGGCCACAGCCATGGGGAGTAACACACCACTCCCTGATCACTCATCCTATGCAACATCCTGACCCCATGTGGCCATCCAAGCAAAATGAGGTGGACCATACTTATATGTGTGACAAACACACACCTCCAGACTGATCAAACAGTCTGACACACACAAGACCCTCCAAGTGCAATCAACCATTGAGTAGAGGCAGATGCAAAGTACTGGTAGCTATAGGCAAACATATCTGCCCAGGACACCCCCCACATATCCTATCCCCTACAAATCTATCTGGAGTCTGCCTGTCAGTCTGATCCTGTCTGATTAATATTACCCAACTGTGGATTGGAAATCAGACCAGGCCATAACATAAATACACAGAAATTCCACCATTGTAATATATCACCAAGGTGTTGAACCATTTCCACAGCACCAGCACTCAATAGCTTATACGCACACCCCTCAACAGGCTGGATAGTGCAAAAATGTGTAGTATTTGTCCCATAAACCTTGTGTGTGCATCGTACATCCTGTATTCCTTTGGTAAATCACTGTGATGATCTGAGGAGGTATGTCACCAGGTACTGAAACAGTACACGACAGTGTCAAATGGCATATATGACAGATGTCTGCTAAAACCAGCCCTGTGACTCTTGCAACCCATGCATATAAACATATATAGGTTTATATTAGGCTAACTGCCATTGTGGGCCATTAAAAGCCAGTTACCCCATGTGAAAATCAACCCCTGCATCTTGTGTTTGTAAGGTAAACACCTTAACCATTATGCCAACCTCCCACCCTTTACTGAGAGAAATTGTCACAATCATTGTATGGCCCATTGTCCCCACATTATGATAGGCTATCTTCAGATATCCTGCACCAACAGGTTGACAGGTATGGCTGTAGGACTAGAGTACAATAATCCCTGGAATGGAGTCCCACATGTACTATAAAAGGACACACTGGGCATGCTCATACACTTAGAGAAATGTCAGTAGGATCTAGGAATGAATAGGCCTTGCCCACCCAGTGCACTTTCCATTGCCCCACATTAGCAGTCCTGAAGATGTCTGTCACCATAGAAGTCACTTTTGTGAGGCCTACCCCCATAAGCTCTGTGGCATGTGCGATAACTGCAAAGCACTATAATACAAATAACTAGTTAGGTAGGAGTGCTAATCTCAACCTGGCAAATGTAAAAGTGTGTGTGTTCACAACTAAAAGCTTTTGGGTCCATTCAAACCCAGTACACTTCCCATTTATCTACTTTAGCAGTCCTGCAGATATCTGTAATATTAGAAGTGCCTTTGGTGAGGCCTCAGCCCCTTAAGCTCTGTGGCATGTGTGATAACACTATAACATGATAGTACAAATAAATAGTTAGGTAGGAGCTCTAATTTCGGTCCTGGCAAATGTAAAAGTGTGTGTGTGTGTGTTTGTGTGTGTGTGTGTGTGTGTGTGTGTGTGTGTGTGTGTGTGTGTGTGTGTGTGTGTGTGTGTGTGTGTGTGTGTGTGTTCACAACTATAAGCTTTTGGGTCCATTCATACCCAGTACACCTCCTCTTTTCCCACTTTAGCAGTTCTGCAAATATTAGTCATCTTAAAAGTGCCTTCAATCAGGCTTCAACCTCATACGCTCTATGGTGCATGCGAAAACTTCATAACAAGATAGTACAAAAAGCTAGTTAGGTAGGAGTTCTAGTCTCAGTCCTGGCAAATGTAAAAGTGTGTGTGTGAAGGTGTGTGTGTGTGTGTGTGTGTGTGTGTGTGTGTGTGTGTGTGTGTGTGTGTGTGTGTGTGTGTGTGTGTGTGTGTGTGTGTGTGTGTGTGTGTTCATTCACAGCTAAAAGCTTTTGGGTCCATTCAAACCCAGTACACATCCCCATTCCCCACTTTAGCAGTCCTGCAGATATCAGTTATCTTAGAAGTGCCTTCTGTCAAGCCTCATCATTTAAGCTCTGTGGTGCATGTGATAACTGCATAACATGCTAGTACAAATAGCTAGTTAGGTAGAAGTTCTAATTTCAGTCCTGGCAAATGTAGAAGTGTGTGTGTGTGTGTGTGTGTGTGTGTGTGTGTGTGTGTGTGTGTGTGTGTGTGTGTGTGTGTGTGTGTGTGTGTGTGTGTGTGTGTGTGTGATGGTTGTGTGTGCAAGACTGAGGGAGTTGTGTGTTTCTTTATAGGTGAAACAGTTTCATGCCATTCCCACCCATGGCACTTCACAGTGCCCCACCTTATCAATCAAGATTATGTCAGTCCCTTATCATCAACCTTGACCAGCTGTCAGTCCTGTAGGCTCAGTAGTGCATGTGATAAATGCTTAACACTGTAGTACAGATGACTAGTTTGGCAGGGGTTCTACTCTTCCAGCAAATGTGCGTGTGGGTAAGTATGTTTGTAAGTAGAAGTATTTTGATTTGTTTCCCACCCACTGCCCTACTTTATCAGTCCTGCCAATGTCATTCCCCATATCAGAACCTTTAGCCAACTCTCAGCGCAGTTAGCTCTGTAGCACATGTGGTAACTGCATAACAGTATGATACAAATCACTAGTTAGGTAGAGGCTCTAATGTCACATCTGGCAAGTGTGTATATGTGTGTCTGTTTGTAGGGCAAAGTATGTTTATAGATTAAACACCCACTGCACTACTTTATCAGTCCTGCTGATGTGATTCCCTTTATAGGTTCACAAGTGTGTAGTAGGTAATGGCCCAAGAGCCTTAACAAGCCTAGCACATAGAAGGGCCCTGCCATTGTACCACTCAATGTTACGTCCCAGTGCCTGTATCAAGTATTGCCATGGCAGTGATCCTTGGGTTGAACTATTACCCATCCACTCATCAAGATTTCTCTGGAACAGGGTCAGCTAGGTGCTCTGTATGACATGCATGGGAAGTGTATTCCAGGGCATGTGCAGTCTCTTGGTGAGGGACTTGTCCCACCAGCATGTTGCGGTGATTGTGGTACTGAGGTAGACATCTCTACAGTGTATGGTGTGGATGGATTTATATGTAGCATTTCTAAATCAGCTGAGTCAGACTTGGCTTTGTAAGTCAAGCACAGATAGCTGCTAATTAGGTGATATGGCACAGAGAATAGCTTGGGTCTGCTGAGTCTGTCTGTGTAGGATGTGTGTTTAATGCCTAGAATCCCCTTTGTGAGGTGGTCCTGTGGCTTCCCCAGCTGTAGCAGGTGTCTAGTGAGATACATGGCAAATGGGCCATAATACTTGAGGAGTGGTCTAATGAGGGAATAGCAGACATAGATCATTACCTCTGTCTTCCTGGATGCAAAACCCTTGGTAATGCAATGTGCCTTATAGAAGGACTTCCTGACCACAGTGGCAATGTGGTGCTTGAAAGAGAAGTTGCTACCAATCTGTGTCCCCATATCTATTATAATGCATACAGTGTTCATTGGGCTCCCATCTGTGTGATATTTACTGGGAATGGAGTGTTTTACAAGGGGGATGATGATGCATATTGTGGTTTTAAGCTTCTGGGCATGGTTTCCACACCACTCAGTAGTCTCAGTGAGGCCTTTCTATGGGATGTGTGCATCACTTGTGGAGTTAATGATAGCTCCAAACTTGCACTCCTCTGTGAACTTAGTCAGCCAGAGTTCCGTTGTGTTAGGCTGGACTCCTGAGAAGTAGATGCTGGACAGGACACTGATCCCTGTGGGACTCCACTTGTGACTGCTTGCCAGTCTGACCTGGAGTTTGCCCCTGTCATAGTTGAGTGTTCTGTGAACCAATTTGCAAAACAAACAATGATATATGGGCTGATACCTAGTTTGTGGGTTTATCAATAATCCCTCACTGAGGGATGGTATCACAAGCTTTGGATAGATTGATGTAGGCTGTATGCAGTGCCTTAGTGTCATACACAGCCCTGGTGACTCAGTCAAAGATGTCAACCAGATTGAGCAGGCATGATCTGCCATACACAAAGCCAAACTGTGTGGGTCCAGAGTTAGGAGATCACCTATATATTGGTCAATCATGTCCCTGATGGTGCGGTCCATACCCCTACATATTAGACTTGTCAGGTTAAGGGGCCAATAATCCCCAGGGTCTGTAGATGCTACCCCTTTATGGAGAGGGATGACTGCAGCAGTGTGCTATGTTTGAGGGACAAAGCCTGAGGTGAGGCTGTGACTAACCAGGGCACATAGATTTAGTCCAAGGTCTCTTTTTATGCCATGTACAACACAGCCATGGATATGTTGGTGTCCCATGGAAGCTGTATTCTTGCCTGTGGACAATGCAGGTCTAACCTAGCCTGCAGTACTGCTGGGTGGCTGCCATTCATCTACCATTGTGATTGTACACTTGTGGGGGGGGGATAAAGCTGGCACTGAATGTGCTGCCAAGACTGTGGCCAATATCTGTTGCCTCAGGATAGGAATTAGCATTGTGCAGTAACTCACAGCACCTGTGTTTAATGCTGTAGAGGTTGTTGATGTAACTATCAAAGGCTTTTGTGATTGTCATCAGTGTCTGCTGCATTTCTGCCTTCGTAGATGCCTGTAGGGGATTTCATGTAGGATCCCAAGTTGTGTTTGAGGCTAATAAGGGGGTTCAACAGTCATGGGACACAACCTTTTTCTGAAACAGAGCCCTGCTTCTGTTGTACACTTTAGTAATGGCAGGGGACCATCACATTGTCAACCAGTGTTTGGAGGACAGTGTCTGAGTTCTGCTGGCTATGGATAGTACCATGCATTCATGTACCTGTTTTTACAGTGCATATGTGTATGATTTGACAGTCATGCAGCTATTTCCCATTGCCATGGGTGTGGTGAAATCATCCATCCCTGTTTTTATGGCTGCAAAGCTAGCTTTGGAGAGGTTTTGTAAGGTGGTTACCTTTGTGGGGGGTGTGACTGACATGTTGAGTTCCATGTTGATTACAGCCAGTGTGGATCTCACCAGGTAGGGATTGACAACTGTGGATGAGCAACAGTCCCATATGTAATTAATCAACACAGGTCAAGATTATTGCATCCTCTACTGGGAGTCAGTATGAACTGGTCCAAGGCATTGGAAATGATGAATTCCAGAAAGTTTTGGGCCACTGTACTGGCATTTGGTTACTTTGCTGAGGTGATGGAGGGGTAGTTGAAGTCTCCTACTATGTCAGTGTTGCGTTGGACCTTCATAGATGGCAGAGTGTTGAGGAATGTGCATTGACAGTCTAGGGACATAGATGTGGACCCATAGCAGGCTATGGTCTGGATTGCACTATTACCCCAAGACAGTTGTACCAGAAGTATTTGCAATGCATTAAGCTGGGATACTAGTTTGGAGGTGTTCCTATCCATAATGAATATGGAGACAACACCACCTGTGGAGGTGTGGTGTGGCCTATGTTTGGGGGCTGACAGCTGTGGAATGCATCATAACCTGTTACTGCAGGGCTGCTGTCTGGTGCTGTGAACCACCTCTCCATTACAGTAGAAATGTTAATGTCTTCCAGTCCTAGGACTGCTTTGAGTGACTGTATCCTAACAATTAGATGTCTACAGTTGAGCAGCATGACCCTCAGATTGCATACATGTCTAGCTGTTATGGTGGCAATTACATTTGGAACACTGCCTAATCAGGCAGTATATGGGTTGCAAGGCACTTAGTCATTTACCAGGAAACCCAGGGCTGACAGATATAGGACATCTGTGGCAAGTCATGGAGGTCTGTCGATCATGTTATCCCAAGCAGAGAGATACTGGATCCCCTGAGAATGACACAAAACATGTAATCCAATGTTGCAGTCAATCATCTGTTGATAGTACTGCAGCATCATTCTGGGCAACGGGAGTATACTGCTCAGGGCTACTGTCACACCTGGTTGGACCACATAATCAGAGAGTTCAACCATGTCTCTTGTCATGTAGTCCAGGGAGGTGTGTCCCAGGTCATTCCCACCCACATGGATACAGAGTGATACTTGTAGTTGTTGTGGAGTGCCATGACTGGCTGTGTCATGTGTTGGATGCTGGCATATCATCGATATTTGACTGTTACCTGCTCCATATTCAACTTAGTGAGTGGAATATGTGTGTGCCTCAGTACTGAGTTACCCATGATCACTGTATTGTGCAAGGTGTTTAGCCTTAGGAGCTTAGTTTGAGGGTCACACTGTGTAGGTGAAATATGTGTCCTTTGGCATGTGCCATGTTGTGGTGTCTGAGTGGTGTCTATCTTGCTGGTCTGTGCTGTTTGGGTAAATGTCCATTGAGTGCCTCTGTGACAGTGGGTGTGTGGCTTTTCACTGTATGTCATGGCTGTCAAAGCTGGTGTCATGGTGAGCTATGTGTTCCACATGGTGTGGTGCAAGTGTTGATCTTATCCTCTTGACCTACTAGCCCAGTCTTTGCTGGAGAGTGCATATGTCTACATTTGGTGATATATGGGTAACTGTCACAGGTCTGAGTGTTTGGAGTTTAGAAGAGAGGGTTGTCTATGTACATGAGGCAGTTGCAACAGTGCCTCAGAATGGAAATGTGCACCAGGTAAATGGGTGAAAGCACAGAAAACTGCACTTCAAACATGCCAGGAGGGGTGGACATAACTAATAAGTACTGGGGCTACTTCTGTGATGAACGAGTATTGCTGATGGCTCCCAGATGTGCCACACTTATTGATACAATAACCTGGTGAAGTGCCAAACTATAATGCTATTTGAAGTGCAAGACAGAATGAACTAGCATGATGTAAGGGTGAAACTGAAAGCAGACGTTCTGTCAACTGTAATACCTTACCTCAGCTGTGCAGTTATCAGCAGCTTTGGCCATTTGAAAATTCAGTAAGCACTGTAGGGTGCACGGGAAGTGTGTAACACTATAGTAGATATAATTATATAGGCAGAGTTCAAATCCCAATACAGGCAAGTGTGTGTGTTTGTGTGTGTGAGAGAATCATTTACTGTCTGGCTTATACTATTCTTGTCTTGTGTACTACCCTTCACACTTTCCCTCATCCCAGTTTAGTAGGCTTGTTGATGTCATCCACCTTAGATGTACCTTTGGACTAGGTGAAAATGTATAAGCTCTGTGGAGCATCTGATAACTGAGTAGCACTATAGTAGAAATAACTAGATAGGCAGGAGTTTTAATCTCAATAGTGGCAACTGTTTGGATGTGAGTTTGTGTTTGCGTGAGAATAATGTAGTGTGTGGGTTATACCATTTTAACCTGTGTACTACCCTTTACACTTCCCCTCACTCCAATTTAGTAGTCCTGTTGATGTTATCCACTTTAGAAGTACCTTTGGAGTAAGTGGAAATGTATAAGCTCTGTGGCACACCTGATAACTGTGTAGCACTATAGTAGAAATAACTAGATAGTCAGAAATTCTAATCTCACTACTAGTAACTGGATGTGTGAATGTGTGTTTGTGTGAGAATCATGTAGTGTGTGGGTTATACCATTTTCAACTTCTGTACCACCCTTTACACATAGGTGAAAATGTATAAGCTCTGTGATGCGTCTGATAACTGTGTAACACTATTGTATAAATAACTAAATATGCTGGAGTTCTAATATCATTACTGCCAACTGTTTGGATGTGTTAGTGTGAGAGTCATGTAGTGTGTAGGCTATACCATTTTGACTTCTGTAGCACACTTTACACTTCCCCTCACTCCAATTTAGTAGTCCTGTTGATGTCATCCACCTTAGAAATACATTTGGATTAGGCAAAAATGTATAAGCACTGTGGCACATCTGATAACTGCATAGCACTATAGTAGAAACAACTAGATAGGCAGAAGGTCTAATCCCAATACTGGCACCTCTTTGTGTGTGTGAGGATCATGTCCTGTGTGGCTTATACCATTTTGATGGGAGTACCATACATGGCTTGTGATCACCTCCTGATGCCATTACTTTATATAGTGTGTTAACAGCATCTGCCTCACATGCAGCAAGTTAAACCATTGTACAGTCCTCTGTACAGAATTGTCTGGAATATCCAGATGTGTGCAACCTATACATGGTCTGAAGTGGTCTGGGTGCCTTAACAATGCCCATGTATGTGACATTGTAGCCAAATAGGCCACAGTGAGTGTACTGAAACATATGGCAGCATCAGGTATCATACCTGACTGAAACATCATGCTGATACAACATCTGCCGCCCTCTCAGTTGGCCGCCTTGTAGGTGCAATACATGAATCCAGATGCTTGGTTTTACAAGTGAATTGTTCATTATGAGTCACATTAAAGGTTGGAAGAGGTGTGGACTGACATATTGTGGTCCCAATTTGTATGTATCAGAAACACCTTCCATCTTAACAGGGGTATTACACAATTTATATCCACTGTATACCAGTAATGTGTCACACATGTTCCTACCTTAGGCCGTTTGTCCAGCCTATTTTGCTGGCCTCTGTCCAGATGTCTTGCACTGACAAGTTGTGAGGTATGCTACAGGAATGGTGAATTCACCTCAGATAGGCCCCAATGGTGACCACTGTAATGCAATGCAGTTAACCCCACCACAAGTGAACATGCACATAAAGCAATATAGCTATTACTGATAGTTGTGTGCATGATAAATTGCATGCCCTTCACATGCCTGGGGTATTGTCAGGCCACAACAGAACAATGTCATACTCACCAGCTTCAGGCTGCTGTCCCATATGCAGACTGGAGGGTCCTGGGTAGTTGTGAGAGAGAGGTATTGTCAGCAGACTCACATGTGGCCTTGGTACAGGATGGATGCAGCATGTCTGCACATTTACAGTACAAACCCTAGTAATACACAATTTTTTGTCCTCACCATAGATGTGCACCTCTGTGGATTAGAAAACCCCATCTACAACTGCAATTGGACCTGGCACATGGATGTCGATATAATACAGCTACAAGTATGTCTGATACATTAGTGTACTAATCCCCACTGGGCCCTTACTTGCACATTCCCCGTTCATTGTGTGGGTGCCATCCACCTCCAGCATGTTGGCCTCTGTACCCTGATGTTGTACTGGGGTGTGTGCCCCAAGGTTGGAGGGAGCTCATATGCTACACAACTTAATTGTTTGATGGATGACAAAGAGAAATGTGAAGTCATTTGTATGATGTGGTGATGACTGTACCCATGGTTGACAGAGTGGTCATTGCAGCAGATGTCAATGGGCATGTTGGTGAAGGGAACAGAGGGCCTGTGGAAGTGAAGAGTATGCATGGTGTTAAAAGGAATGCAGGCAGTGTGATGGTTTTGAAAAACAGATGGACATGGCTGTGGTGAATATGTACTATGACACAAGGGAGGAGCATAGGGTGAGTTGCAAGAATGTAGTAAGATTCACACAGGTGGAATATAGCCAATGTAGGAGGGTCAGTTTGAAGGAGATTGGAGACGGTAAATTGGTGAAGGGGAAAGTGCACTTATGCAGCATAGAATCTTGATCTGCAGGATGATGTTGGTGATCAAGAAGAGGGGGAGTGTGAGTTCAGTAGCAAGGATCACATGGTGTGACTTGGAAAAGGGTGATTGTGAGGTGGAGTTCTAGGAAGAATTAAGGCAGACACTGGGTGGTGCTGTCAATTTACCACACATCTGGTTAAGTACAGCAGAGCTACTAAGGGAAACAGCTAGAAAGGTGCTTGGTGTGACATGTGGATGGAGGAAGTAGTACAAGGAGACCTGTTGGTGGACTGAGGAAGTACAAGATAGTATACAGAGAAAGAGGATGGGGAAGAAGGAGTGAGACTGTCAGAGAGATGAGGAAAGTAGACAGGAGTGTGAGGAGATGAGGTGCATGGCAAAGAGAGATGTGGCAAAGGCTGCAGATGAGGCATATGAAGAGTTGTATGACAGTTTGAACACTAAGAAGGGATGACAGGAGTTGTAACGATTGGCTAGGCAGATGTACTGAGCTAGGAAAGATGTGCAGCAGATAAGGGTGATAAAGGATAATGAGGTAAATGTACTCACGTGAGGAGAGTGTATTGACTACATGGACAGAGTACTTTCAGAGGCTGATGACTGCAGAGAATGAGACAGAGAAGATTGGATGATGTGGATATGGTCAATCAGGAAGTTCAACAGCTTAACAAGGAAGATGTAAGGATAGCTATGAAGGGGATGAATACTGGCAAAGCTGTTGGCCCACATTACATACCTGTGGAAGCATGGAAGTGTTTAGGGGAAATGGCAGTGGCATGTTTAGCTACACTATTTGCTGATATCTTGGGTGGTGTGAGGTTGCATGAGGAGTAGAGAGAAAGTGCTTGGGTAGAGTTTTAAGTATAAGATTGATGTGCAGAGCTGTGGTCACTACAGAGGGATAACATTGAGTTTGATCTGTATTGAGAGTAGGGAACCAAATTAGGAGACCCTACAGAGGTGAAAATATGCTGTAGAGAGGGGAGTAATAAAGGTCAGCAGGACTATGACAGAATACCTGTGTGTGAATGAGAGGAAGAATAGCAGAATGTTGAGGATTCATGGGGCAGATATGGCAAAGGTGGATGTGCTTAAATGATTGGGATCAACATTTCAGAGTAATGATGACTGTGGTGGAAAGGTGAAGAAGAGAGTACAGGCAGGATGGAGAGTTTGGAGAAGAGGGTCAGGATTGAGTTGTGACCGAGTACCAGTAAATGTGATATGTAAGGTCTACAAGCGGGTAATGAGACCACCTATGTTATATGGGTTGAAGACAGTGGCAGTGAGAAAAAATGCAGGAGACAGAGCTGGACATGGCGGAGGTACAGATGTTATGATTTGAACTGGGAGTGACATGGGTGCACAGGTTTAGCAATGTGTATATGAGAGGAACAGGTCATGTCGGACAGATATGACACAAACTTGGAGAGACAGGATGACATCAGTTTGCACATGTGCTGATGAGGGCTGCTGAGTATATTGGGAAAAGGATGGTTAAGGATGCAGCTGCCAGGTAAGAGGAAGAGAGGAAGGCCACAAATAAGGTTTATGGATGTAGTGAGAGAGGACATGCAGATGGTTGGTGTGAGACAGCAACATTCAGGGGACAGGCAGAAATGGCAACAGATGATCCACTCTGGCAATCCCGAATGGGGAAAGCCAGACAACAATGAAGGGGGATGTTGTAATGTCAGTCTTCACAGATTTGCCAACAATTTGACAGACATAATACGACTCTATGAGTAAATGACTACAAATATGAGGCACACATATGGCCAGTGTGCATAACACTGGACAGTTAAATGTTATGAGCTCAGTATACAACATGCAGTTCAACACACATCTGCAGTAGTACTTTACTATGCAAATACCATATATACATGTCTCACATATCTGAGACAAATAAGTATATACTATTTGTATTCACAAGTAAGATATGGATATGTACAACATCCCAGAAGCTGGCCTAGCATTGTCAAAGTCAGTATTATTCGACACACTCCAGCAGTAGTCATATGTGAACCATCGTTTCCTGGGGCCTTACTGATGATCTATGTCACTACAGACAGACCCAGATGCTATGGCCATAGTTTCTGATCAGCAATATATTAGTACAGTAAGCTTTGTTGAGACATATATGTTAAGCCTCTTCTTTCACATTCTTGCATACCCTCTACTGTAGTCCATGAGATGCTTACTTGTTCAGCATACCTGCCTTTGTATTTTTCAATCTATAGTTGGTTATATGTTGTTATTTGTTGTATTTTTCCCAGTTTCTCCCCCTCCCTCTCCACACACATGTAGGGTGTACATCTGTGCTGCATAGGCGGCATCTTGGCTTTTGTAGGTAATGCTCATGAGCAGTGGATGGGCTGTGCACCAATTATTGTTAAATAAAAACCAAAAGCAACCACAGTGTAAAATATAACAAAAAAATCCAAAGCATACACTGTGAAGCAGTAGGAAACCCTTTCAGTCAGCCAAACTCTTCAGTCCAAGCTGTTTTTATTCTTCCAACTTACACTAGGAAGCATTAGGAAACACTACCAGTCAGCCAGACTCTTCAGTCTGAGCTGTTTCTATTCTTCCAACATGCAAAAACACAGATTGAGCACTTTCATTTCCTCTTATAAAACTTTAGAGACAGGCCAACAAAATGGGGGAGAATGTTCCACACAGTGACTGAATGTATGTATTGCTGTTATACATGTGTATTAATGGTAGTCTAACAGGGTTTGTGTGAACATATGGAGTTTCTGTGTGATGTAGATTGAAGTATTTTGTGGCTGTCCACAATACACTTCAAAGTGCTGTACTTTACAAGGGCTGCTGATGCCCCTCACCTCACAAGTATGTTGGAACTCTCTTCAACCTATGATCTCCGTGGCTTGTGTGATACATGTGTAATACTGTAGTAGCAATAACTAAATAGATAGCGGTCTACTCTCAGTCCTGGCAAATGTGTGTGTGTGTGTATGTGTGTGCACAAGACCAGTATCCTGAGTGTGTGTGTTTGAGTGAGGAATATTTCCATTGGGTGGCCATATTGTAAGCCATTGTACTCCCAGCACACATCCTACATTCTGCTCTATGAGTGCCGCTTTTTACATCAACCGTACAGGTATCTGTACACACTTGGCAGACCTATAAGCCCCGTGCTGTGGGCAAGCAACAGTATGTAACAGTATGGAATGAGAAGCTACAGAGGCAGGGCTCTTAATCACAGTCGTGGCATACTTCTGTGTGTGTGTGTGCATTGCTGTGTATAGCAGTGTTTGTGAGTGTGTACACCCCTGTATGACATTAGTATGAAACCTGTCACACCCACTACACCAACCATTGCCATACCTTACAAGGGCATGTTATGTTACTCACTATACAAGTACTTTGGAAACTCACACTATGAACTCTGTGCTTCTTGTGATGACTGCATAATACTGTACTACCACTAACTAGATGAGTAGGGATTTCAAACCCAACACTGGCAATTGTGATTGTGTGTCTGTGTATGTGAACAGTATTCTATGTGTGTTGAATAAACACAATATCCTCTGTGTATATATGTGTGTGTGTGTGTGTGTGTGTGTGTGTGTGTGTGTGTGTGTGTGTGTGTGTGTGTGTGTGTGTGTGTGTGTCTGTGAATAGTGGTTTATGTGTGTTGGATGAACACAATACCCTCTGAGTGTGTGGGCTTTATAAACATGAGTTGTGTTCCACCAACTAGACTTACCAGAGTCCACTGTACAAGAGGTGCTGATGTCAGCCACCATACACCTACCTGTATACACCCTCAGCACTATAAGCTACACAGCACATGCAAACACTGTTATACAGACCTGTCAATTGTGCACATCTGTACCCTGGATATGACACACTCAAAGTGTTACCACACTGTCATACCCATTATAGTTTGCAGGGACACATCCTGCTGATACACAGACACCTAGAAGACAAACAGAATACATTATGGAGAACACATGCAGTCAACAATAACAATAATGCATAACGGCTGACAATAATGCATAATGGCTGACAGCTACACACCCTGATGTGTAACCATTAAACATGTTGGCTGTCCACACTACACAGCATTACATTGCTAAACTGTACTTAGTTCAAAGTTCACCTTGTGCATCAGAACCATATTAGCATGTCCCTGTGTCAATGGTATGGATGACAGGGATGTGGCACAGGTATCATATGCACAGGGTGTGGTGTGAGTTTGTAAGAGGCCTAGGCTGGGCCATTTGATTGACATCATATTGCCTAAGGCATTTATAAAGCCTAGCCATTTTTTTTTTGGTATATGCCACCTTATATGAAAAAATACTGTGCCCATTAGTTTGTTGTGCCTCTGTCGCATGTCCATTAATTCCGGGTTGGGGCCTTGTATATCCAGGCACATGTCACCTCTGAGCAGGCGGGTATGCGACTGATCCCTTGATCAGGTAGTGTGTAGAAGGAAGGGTCTTCTAAACACTTTTAGCAATGTAGGTCAAAAAAGCGCCACTGTCCTTGGCCTGTGCCTGTATCCTCCTGAATGTAGACCCCAAACAATAGGGCCAAACAATAGACACTAGGACGAGGGGACTTAAGGACCAGCCAGCACACACAACTTGAGAACTTGGCTGCTGTGGCCAGCTCTACTAAAGCCAGTTGTGCCAGTTTGGTTTACATCTTTTTTGACATTTGTGGTTTGTTTAAGCTGGTAAGTTTTGGTTGGGGGTATTGTCTTGTCAGTGTCAGCAAGGTCAAGGTAGGCTGTATGGACTGCCTCCTCCTCAATGGCCTTGGTGACTGTTTGAAGAAGTCAGCCAAGTTCAAAAGGCATGATCTCAAGGCAAAATCTTCCCCATTCACTGCCCAACTGGGTCTGGTCCAATGTCTGCAAGTTTATATATGTTTCTTTTTATCTCCTCCTCTATGATCCTCTCCACAGCTTAAGCTTATGTAATTGTTGTTTGTAATTACCAGAGAGCGTAAAGGCGCTGCCTTTGTGGAGTGGGACAACAGTTGCTTGCCCGCTCTTTGAGCACGTATCCTGTGGTAAGGCTGAGATTAAACAGCTGCCTTATGTGCGGGTTTAATTCCTCATTTAGTGTTTGTTTGGGCGTTGGATCTGACATGGGCCATGCAGAGGTGGTGTGTGTAAGTCTGGAGGTTATCTTGTTGTGATGGTGATATGTGTGTGTGTATGGATGCACACAGTCAATCCATGTGGCTGTTCTACACAGGGGTATGTTGGACAGCTGTGGACCATACATGGCAGGGTATACAGTTCACCATCTATGGCCATGGACATGGTAACTGGGCCTGCCAAGGGACCCATGGGCACCACCAGACCCAAGGCCAGATGCACTACTACTCCCCGATGTTGACTGGCATCTGCTGGATCCGAATCTCTATTGGGACCGGCCAGGGTCATGTGCCCATGGCTTGCTGCATCACTGTATGGACAGCAACCCCCCTGCAGTTGTGTTGCTGGTACTGCCACTACAAGAGCATGAAGTTGCATGGCCATGTGGACCTTCAGCTGTTTGTGCTGTTGTCCCCCATCCACGTGGCCGATGGCCAACTCCCACCACATGCTCAATCACAGATATTCCACGTTCAAGGACTGGCATGCCACGGTTGAGGACTGCCACCATCTCACCCAACTGTCTATCCATGACCTCAGCATAATAATAGTGGGCATCAGCAAGATAATGGAGGTTGTTACGCATGGCACGAAGAGTAACATTCACAGCCCTAAGAAGCTGTCTGGGGTTAAGTTCACTACATGGCTGTGCCTCCATGACAGTCCAAAAATGCATCTGGTGACACTTGCTGTGGCACTTCTGACAGGGGTATGTCGGGCAGCAGGCCCCCTTTGAGCACCCTGCCCATCTGTCTGTGTGGGGCCTTGCCTGTTCTATGGCTATGGCTGGTGTCTGCAGACACATACACCATAGTCACCACACTTGCCTGTCCCATGCCACTACCCACCAACTGTCCATCATCTATGGCCACTGGTGATTGGGTATGTGTGGACATTGTGTCTGCATGCGGGGATGGGGTGGACAACAGTGGGATGGCAACCAATGGCACAGATTCAGCCCCTGACAACCCAGCCTGTGGCTCGCTATCGCTATTATCATCGTCAGAGTCTGCAGAAACACTGACATTAGTTCCCAAGAGGGATGGACCCCAACCCCCATTGCTACCTGTGAGGGGAAGACAATAAATGTAAATTAATACCTGTACATTGGCTGCCATGCACACAGACACTTACAGGTGAATTTGCACAAAGCTATTAAACAGACCTCACATTACCCAAAAGATGACATGCATGACACACAGAGACCTAATCATGCATTGCAGCCATTCCCAATCCTTGTTACTAACAATATACATGTCTGGGATGCATGAGTACTGTTAGTAGGTGATGTCCATTCACCTAGCACATACTGCACCCATGTACACATTATTGATTTTCACCTGTATAGCATAGTGGCAATTACTGTACAGCATACCTCACAACTGTACAAATCATTGAAGACTGTGTAGATGTCTGGCACATATGTTTACTCTATCCCTGATAACCCCTATGTGTTTGTCTGACACATAATTGGGATCATATGAAGATTTATGTCACTAATTAATGACATACGTTTGATTTGCACACCTCATCTCCAGCAGTGAATGTATGTTCAAACAAATCCTGTTACACCAACAACCTTCTAAGATTAACGTGGATATAAGTGTATACACACCCCTGTTAACATGGCAGGCTGTTGTATCATAAAAAGTTAGATCACAATGCTGCATTCAAAAACATTCCCACCTTAAATGTGACATATGACATGTGCAATCCAATCATGAACATATTGTTTCATTTACAAGTTAAAGCTTCCTGTTATGGTCAAATTACAGGTTAAAAAAGTGTGTAATGTAATACTGTGGTCTCTCATTGTATATATCAGAAACACTTGGCATCTTGATAGGGGTGTGTACACTGTGGTATCCACTGTATAGGATTAATGTTTTAGGCATGTCCCTACTGTAGGCCATTTGGCCCCCAAGTTTGTTGGTCTGAGTCCACATGTTTTGTACTGACAATGTGTGAGGTATGCTGCAAGAATGTTACCTTAACCCTTCAGATAGGCCCCCCTGGTGGCTACTGTGATTCACTGCAGTTAACACCACCACAAGTAAACATGGACATCAAGCAATATGGCTAGGTGTGTATTGGCAAAGCACAAAAAAAAAATACATACTCACCAGCTACAGGCTGCTGTCCCAGTAGACCAGAGGGAGCTAAATAGGTATGGGAGGGAGGTACTGTCAACATGTGGCCTTGTTACAGGGGGGAAGCAGCATTTTTGCACATTAACAATACAACGTCAATAGTACAAAATATGCTGCCCATCACCATAGACGTGCACTTATGTGCATTACCAAACCCCATCCACAACTACTATCTTATCTGACATATGCATGTAGATACTCTACAGATACAGATTATGTATGGTAAAGCACTCTAGTAAGGTGCACTAGGCCACACCTGCACACTGCTCATCCATTGTGTCAGAGGCACCCACATCCACAATGATATCTTCATGTAGCTGTTCTATTCTTGGCTGGGGTGCACCAAGGTTGGCAAGGAAGTGGGGGCTGCATGAGTGGGCCCCCACCTGTGCCTGTTGTTCCTGGCTACAGCAGCAACCCTTCACCAGGCATTACATAGGAGGTTGGTTGCACTATGCCAGAGCTGCTCATATGTTCTTGTGTGCAGGCTGACATCATTTACCCTGTGGATTAGGTCATTCTACAGGGCAATCCATTCTCGCAGATGTTCCTGGGTGCAGCCAAACATTACATCATAGTGATGGATTATGAAGTCCACTATTTCTGCAATTTCAGCAGCAGTGTATGCTGGATTATGCACATGATACATCCTGCCTGGAACAGTGAAACACATCATAGCACCTTATACAGTTGTCAACAGTCTGGACAGAAATTTCACACCAACAGTGGATATATCTTTCCAGCAGTCAGCTACATCATACCCCTGTAATCTATCAGCACAATATTAGCTTGCATAGCAGTCCTGGCCCTGATGTGTCATATTTCCACAAATCCAAAAAATGCACGAGATGTAAACGACTAAGCCAAACAAATGGCAACCTCGGTGAGACCAATGAGCGTACCAGTCACTTTGTCCACCAAATACAAAAAGTAGATAGAATGATGTTAAGTGCTTTCACTCATAGATTAGAGCTTCTTCAGAACAATTTTCGCATAAGCAAATCGCAGTTTAAATACTGAAATTGGCGCCAAAGTAATACATATTCCCTTCCTTAAAGGGATACCACAATATTACATACATATTACTATTTCGTCTGAATAACAATCTAATAGTATTCAGTAAACCCTTATAGTAGAGCTAAAAACGTTTGTCAATAACCTATCCCTTAGTAATGACATAATTTATATGTGCTTTAAAATGTATATGTTTTAAAATGATGATATAAATAAAAAACAATATGAAAAACAATATGAAAAACAATATAATATACATTTGCTAAAAAATACTAAAAAGTGACTTGATATAAACCATAATGATTAATTCTAAAATACATTCAAACCTATAAAGGTATGTATTGTTGTGTCAAGATAGGGGACAAAGTTGCTAAAAAATTGCTTAAAAAATTACTTGAAAAATATATTTGTAATGAAAATAATTGATTAATTATTTAACATTCCTATATTAGAATAAATATATGTAATGAAAATAAATATATGTATATATATATGAGTTGATGTTTATATAAAACCAATAAATTGAATCAAATTCATGTATCTAATGTCCCATTCAAGAATGGGTTTAAACCTGGGGGGTTAGCTGCATTAAGGTAGAGCTGCCACCAAACTTCCTTAAAACTTAATAATTTCTTTGCATCCCCACCTTTGGGATTACTATGAATTATATCCAAAATTCCAAATTTAAACTTGTGATCAGTGCCCATCATCTCTACATGCGTATATAATGCATTATTGCCATCTTTTCGAGATATACTATAGGTGTGGTCATAAATTCTCTTCTTAAAGTTTCTTTCGTTTTTTCCCACATAATAACTAGGGCATACTTCACATGTGGTGATATAAATAACCATTCTAGTGTTACAATTACCTTCTTTCAATTTTATAATTGTACTAAAATTATTAAAAATACTTAATTTATGTGCTTCAAAAATATATTTACATTGATTGCACTTGCCACACTTCCTTGTGCCCTTTGATGTCTGATTCATCCTTTGGTTCCTGGGGTATCCCTGATCGTGGTTGTTGTGTTCAAGGAGTTTCTTCATGTTATCTCCCATTTTATATACCACCCCAGGTCTACTTCCCACCACTTTACCTATGTTGGGTTCAGAGTTCACTACAAACCAAAATCTATTAATAATTTCCATCATTTTATCTGACATTGGATTGTATGTTAATATAAAAGATTTTTGGTGTGTATTACTATCATTACCCCAAACAATAGAATTGGATTCCTTCTTGCTAAACAAACCTGATCCTAACAGGGGTTTGTATTTCAAACCCCATTCACTTAACACATATTTTCCTATGTTTTCCAACATGGATGATGGATAGTTCCTGTCCCTGAACAATTTTGTAATGAATTTAATTTCTTCCTGCATGACCTGTAAATTAGAGGTCATGCGGGCAGCACGAATGCATTGCCCCTTAAAAATATTCTGTTTCATTTTTGTGGGATGGAAACTATCATATACCAAATAATCATTGGAGAATGTCTTTTTCCTATGTATTCTGGACTGTAAATTATCATTGTGCACGTATATGTAGGTGTCCAAATAGGCCAAACCCTCATTGTTCGTACTATATGTAAATTTCAAAAATTTACTGCTTTTGTTCAAAAATTCAATGAAGGTGTCCAATTCACCTTTGGAACCATCCCATAAGATATAAATATCATCCAAGAATCTTGAATAATGAAGGATTTTACTAAAATGCGTGCTAGGGAATAAACATGTTTCCTCCCAATCAACCATAACTAAGTTGGCAAATATGGGTGCACAGGCTTCTCCCATTGCTACACCTCTTGTCTGTTTAAAATGTTCTCCTTCGAAGTGTACAAAATTATTGTCCAGAACCATATTCCTAAACTCCATTATAAGGCAGATTTCATCCCATGTTAAATTTGCGTATTTTCTTAAGCTGTTACAAAATGCATCTAATCCTTCATTTTTGGGAATGCTGGAGAATAAATCAATCACATCAATTGTGACAAAAAGATGTTCCTTCTTCCATTTATTTACGGGATATTTACTTAAAAATTCCCAAGAATCTTTCACCATGTGGGGGATGTTGTTGTATATTAACTTGAGTTTAATATCTATATATTTCCCTATGTAATATGTTTTGGAATGTTTCCCTGACACTATGGGTCGAAAAGGGGGATTAGACATACTTTTGTGTATTTTAGGTATCCCTATGAAACTAGCCAAGGATGGAAACTTGACTTTCAAGTAATCATATACTGTATTGGATATTCTTCCATCAATCAGAAATTCTTCCAAATAGGAATCAATTCTGAGATGAAAGAGATTCACTTCATTGATTGAGATGGATTCATAATTCCCAGAATCATGAAGTATATCGTACATCTTCATAATGTATTGCAGTTTGTCATATATGACCACCCCACCCCCTTTGTCAGGTTTCATAACTCTGACCTTGGAATTGAGCATTAAGGCATCCAATGTGCTTCTCTCCTGGTCAGTTAAATTGCTGTTAACCTCATAGGTTTTCCTGTTGTGGTATAAAGAATGGATTTCTTTAGCCACAATTTTCTCATAAACATCTACCCTTGGATGATATGGAGGTATAAAAGTACTTTTTCTTAAAAAATCACCCTCCTTCATCTGACTATCATCTCCTACTTGATTTGTACTTCTATTAGACACTAGTTTGTTGTTAAAAAATATGCTCAGATTAATTTTCCTAGTGAATTTCTTCAACTCACATAGGCAGTCGACTAAATTAAATCTGGGAGTGGGAATGAACTTCATACCTTTTGCTAACAACTTAAAATAACTATGATTAATTTCCAAATTCGAAAAATTGTAAATTTTAAAGTTGTCAAAAGAATAAATGTTATCATCCACTAATATATCCTTGTTGTCAACACTCTCCACCCCATTGGGGGAATCACAGGATGAAACCAATTCAATTAATACCTGATCCACTTCCTTTTCCCCTCCCAATTTCTTTTGTGATTGTAATTCCTCCCATACCATCCCTGTTGTTTCCATTCCTGGTTCCAATATGGTTGACCCTGTGTGTTTTGTTCCCTGTGAAAATGGTGTGCTTCAGAATTGAATTCAGTACTACCATAAGTATTTTTGTGCACATAATGGTTGTCCCTATCCTGTGACTTGTTTTTGTCCTGTTCAAACCAAATATACGCTTCACCTTTTTTGTATTGTTCAATATCTCTACTTAATTTTTTCTTTTTCCTTTCCTTTATATTGTTTATCCACTTCTCAGCTAACTTGAACTGTTTACAATACAACTGTTCCCATTCTTTAAACAATAAATCATTGGAAATATTCATATCCAGTGCCTCTGCTTCCTGGATCAAACCACTCAATTTAGCATCATTAAATTCAATAAGCATATTCAAAAATTTTAAATCACACTCATCAAAAAATTTATTAAAAATAGATATAGAATTTTCATTCAAAACAATACCCATAGGTTTTTTAAAAAATCTTAAACCTTGTGGGATAACTTTCATTTCAACACATTTCTGCAAATACACATTGTCAATTTTCAATCCATTAATTTGTTTTAACATTTTGCCCAAGGTAAAAATCATTTCTTTTAGACTACCCACAGGTTTGTTGGAAAAAACATTGTTTGTTTGACTGCTATTGTCTGTGTCCATATGATAACAAAGATTCAAAAATTTGTTCAAACATTGTCCCTTGGTAGTTCCACTAACCCTATCGTCTTTGTGAAAACCATTTCCCTTGTTTTGTGCTGTATTCACTGTAACTGATGAATACGTTTTAATCAGAGGCAACCGTTTGGGTTTAGTCCCTATACGGGATGCCTCTTCGTCAATATCATAAATTGAAAAATCAAACGATAAGTCAGGTAAGTTGATCTTACTGTAATTGTAGGATTCAGTTATATTTAAATCGGTACACTTTTCTTTGTTAGTCCCACATAGCACTAAGCCCTGTCCATTGGGAATGTTAAAACTTCCCTCAATACATTTTAAAGCACATATATATTATGTCATTACTAAGGGATAGGTTATTGACAAACGTTTTTAGCTCTACTATAAGGTTTTACTGAATACTATTAGATTGTTATTCAGACGAAATAGTAATATGTATGTAATATTGTGGTATCCCTTTAAGGAAGGGAATATGTATTACTTTGGCACCAATTTCAGTATTTAAACTGCGATTTGCTTATGCGAAAATTGTTCTGAAGAAGCTCTAATCTATGAGTGAAAGCACTTAATATCATTCGATCTACTTTTTGTATTTGCATTTATCATCAATAAATGTGTTCCGCTTGGTGGACAAAGTGACTGGTACGCTCATTGGTCTCACCGAGGTTGCCATATATTTCCACAAATGATGGATAGTTATTTGCAAAAACCTTAAACCTCTATTCTCATTCCTTTCTGTGTAGAGGGATGACATTGGTCGTCTTCCATGAGGATGGTGTGTGGATGTTGCTGACGCTGTGTTTGAATATGGTATGTAATGGCACTGTGAGCACTTGCCTGAGTTCATATAGGATGCAGGCAGGGATGTCATCAGGCCCCATGGAGATTTCCTGTTGTTGCCTTTCAGTAGGTAAAATGTACCTGCTCACCATTGTTCAGGGGAGGTGTGCAGTTGACGTGCATATCTCCCTATAGGGATGGGAGAACAGGGTGGTGATGTTCACACCTAACCTGTCTGATGCAGGTTTCATATAGCCATGGCATGTGTGTATGAGATGTGATTTAACACCAGCAGATGGTGAACTGTGTTGCCTCTGGGATTGACAACATATATGGGTGCACCCTTGTGACTGGCTTTGGCAGTGTGGTTATGTGTGATTTGTACTCCTAGGTAGACTTACATGGAGACATCTGTGATCTTACTTGCTTGTTCAGATAGAGGTGGACATGCATCTATGTTGCCCACTGCACCTATGTGGCCCTATACAGCAATATATGAACCTGTTATGTGGTTTGTGTATTGCAGTTGTCAACCAAAGGGGACAATAACTAATCTCAAAACAATTCCCAACTTTAATGTGCTCTACAGCCTGTACAATTTCATTGAAAACATAATCTGTTGGGGGAAAACATATGCAAATTGAAATCATTACAATAAACTTGTTGCATGAGTGTGCGCACCCTTAAATAGATATTATGTGGAAGCACCTGTTGAGATAATGACCACATTCAGTCATCTTAGGTCAGAGTCTTTCATTACGGCACATCTTAACTGGGAAATAGTTGCTCAGTCTTCCATCCAACAGCGCTACAAATATGTCAGTTACTGAGGCTATATCTTGTGCACAGCCCTATTCAGAGCAACCCACATACTGTCTATTGGGTGTAGGTCTGGCTGGCACATTCCCAAACTGTATTATCCATCTGGTGAATCCATTCTTTGGTAGATTTGGATGTATGCTTGGGGAAATACTGAAGTTCTTCATCTTCAGCTTTCTGGCAGATGACTGAATGTTTGGTGAAAAAAAACAGTTGTTATTTGCAACTGTTCATAATTCATTCCATCTGGAGTGGAGGCCAAGTCCCAGCTTTAGAAAATCAACTCAACAGCATGATCATCATGCTTCACCAGCAGGATGGTGAAGTTTGGATGATGCAAAGTGTTGTATTGGGCCAAGCATACTTCTTGGAATTGTAGGCTACAGGTTGCACCTTGCTGTCATCAGACCATGACATATTGTCCAACATGAGTTTTGGAGACTTGATATACTGTTTGGCAATGTGTGTCCAGCCCTGGATGTCTTTCTGTGTAAGAAAAGGCTTCTATCTAGCAATTCTAACCCATAGGGCAGAAATATGGGGAATACAGAAGATTGCTGTCAAAAGGGATGCACACCCATTAGTTTGCAGGGATTTCTCAAGCTCAGTGTAGCTGTCAGTCCCCTGTCAGCCTCCATGGCCAGTTGTCATCTTGCCATGTCATCCATCTTTGATGGACGCCCAGGTGTTTGCAGTATCACTGTTATATCATATGTTCTCTACTGTCTGATAACTGTCCGCACTGTATTCCGTGGTATCTCTAATGTTAGGGACACTTACTGCTCTCCTGAATGATACCTTTCCACACTTAGTTCAATTCAATGCTTTGTAAGCTCTCTGCCAAACATGTCTTTTGATGCAGCAGGTGACTGGGTAAATGTAAAATATATTCGACTAGGACAGTTGAACATTATTTGGAGTTAATCAGAATCTTGTTAATCGATGGCATATGCGTAACCAAAAAGACAATGCTGTGATTACTGCAAGATGTGCATCAATCAAGTAGTGGTTTATGTGTGTGCACATGTATGCAACCAGTTTATAATATGTTTCTTATGTTGTATATTTTCTCAACGAACATATTTGTTTGTCAATAGAATTGTGCAGGTTATGGGTCACATTCAAGGTGGGAAACATCTTGACAAGATTTCTAGTGGTCTCACTTTTGTATAGTGCACAAATCTGGCATTTCGACAGGGGTGTGTACAGTCTACATATCCACTGTATATAGGTGTTCTGATAGCAGCTTGCGGTAGCCATGGACAGAGGGTCATAACACAGTTGCATACTTTTCCAGTTACAACCTGATAATCATGCCTATTCTACTACCCATATCATTGTCATGACAATGCAACAACCAGTACCTGTAAGCATTTATGTCTGTTGTATGCACTGCAACTGATATTACACAGACGTAGAACATGCATAACTGATTTACACACATAGATAAGTAAGTCAATTGCACAGTAGGCTTTGCTATCACAGTGCTAAGCTGGATGATGTCCCACATTCATATCTAGGCTAGTATGTTATGGTGTCATTGCTAACAGACCTGATAATGGTTTGCCTAACATGACACAAGTCTTATGTGTAAGTGACTACAGATATCAGGCACACGTGCTTATAAGACTGTACAGTTGAATGGTACGAACTAACTATATCACAAGCATTTCAACACACACTTCTGCAAGAGTTCTTAACTCTGCACATGCTCTGTATAGTTCTCTTATATTTACAGTAGAAAATGTGTATCATAGTTATATGCACAGGTAACATATGGATATGTACAACATCACAGTAGCTGGCCTAGCAGTGGCACAGTCAGTGGTGGTTGACAGAAACTCCAGTAGTTGCCAAATATCTGCTGTCCTTTCCTGGGATGAGTCAGGGGCCTGAGCTGTGATCTATGTCACTACAGAGAGAGCCACATGCTTGGACCATCACTACTGTTCAGCATTACATCAATACAGCAAGTCTAGTTGAAACATATGCTCTCAAACCCCTATTTTCTATTATTAAAGACCACCTACTGCATTCAATTACATGCTTACTTGTTTCACATACCTTTTTTCTGTAGTTGTCAAAGATATATCTCCTTTTTGTTGTTTAATTTTATTTCTCTCTCTCTCTCTCCCTTGCTCTCTCACAGTATGACAGAAGTGGTTTGAATAGATGGCAGCTTGTATTTTGTAGGTAATGCTCATGACCATGTGATGGCCTGAGCACCAATTGGTGTTCCTCCATTGTTAATTGCTTGCAGAGCAGTTGTGTAGTTCTTTCTATAGCCAATATCATGGCAACATACTCCTATAACTGAGTACCCCATGTGGGCGTTTGCCCTTTCCCTTACCTGTGAGGAACCAATCCTGCAGGTGTGTGAGCTAATACCTCTTACAACAAGACTTGTGGAGACAAGCCAAATAAATGGTGGAGAAGGTTCAAGACATAGGGGCAGAATGTGAGTATTGCTGTTATATGGTTTGAATACTGCTAGTTTAACAGGGCTTGTCTGAACATGCTACTTCTGCATAGGTTTCAGTCTTACAAAATTCTGTCTCTGCATAGCTCTCAACTGTAGGGCTATCCACATAATGGCCAGAGGTTAGCCTGTTATGTTTGATCTGCTTTCCAGACAGGTGTCCTTGGCAAATCAGTAGCATAATTTGTTGATTGCAATCAGTAAATGCTAACACCCATTTGTTTTTCTGACTTTATATCCCTCAGAAAAGATATGTTACAAAAAACCCTGTAACACCAGCAACTTTTTCTGTGTATAACATCAATATTTCAAGTATGGCCATGTATTTTGGCCTCTGTCCACCAATTATGTCAGGCTTTATCCAGATGTCATACAGTAGGAGGTTGATAGGTATAATGGTCTATCACTATTTAGTGCTGTCATTCCTGCTGAGTGGAAAGGCTGGAAAACATGTTAAAGTCTGTACATTCAAGGGGCTGGTGTATGGAGAATGCTCTTAGATACCCCTGTAACATATTTAATGCAGAGGAGAGAAACACATGTTTTAAAATGAGGCTGTTAGAACATGTGAGACATATTACCGATAAGAAAGAAGACATTTCTATAGCTGTACATTAGAATAAATCTCAAAATGAGGACAGTAGTGGGTTACAAGGTATTGTTTGGGAAAAATTATGTTTCTCAATTTGATGAAACATTCATAAAAGAACAATTGTTATGTACACAATTGATGTATCATTATTAAATGGGATACATTATCCCCTATGGGGTTAAATGAGAAGTTTAATTAGAGGCTGTGTATTTAATTATGTAATTAAGTGTTAATTGCTTATTGTATTTAAGGCAAGCATTTATTGTAATGTTTTACTCTTTGAATGCTTTGGCCAATGCATTAGAGTATAATAAACTTGTGTGAATTTCTGGCTGGTTGTATTTCTCTTTGCTTTGCTCAGTCATTTTAGTTGTTTTGCTAAGAAGTTGTTGTACTTCTGGCCATTGCGTATGGCCTATCATGATTTTGTAGCAGTGCACTGTTGACTTATTTATTTGGACTGTTGGTGGTGAGGGAGGCAGATGTGAGTGTCATGGGTTTTTGTATCCAACCGTGCATGCTGCCTCAGTTATGGGTGGTCTATTAGCAGCATATGTTTGTATGAGCATATTGAGACATGTATGTATATATATTTTGAGACGTATGCATATATATATATATATATATATATATATATATATATATATATATATATACATACAGTGTGTTCATTGGCCTCCCATCTGTGTGATACTTACTGGGAACTGAGTGTTTTACCAAGGGGGATGATAATGCATATTGTGTTGTTAAGCTTCTGGGCATGGTTTCCACACCACTCAGTGGTCGCAGTGAGGCCTTTCTATGGGATGTCTGCATCACTTGTGCAGTTAATGATAGCTCCCAACTTGCACTCCTCTGTGAAGTTGGTCAGCCAGAGTTCCTCTGTGTTGGGCTGGACTCCTGAGAAGTAGATGCCTGACAGGACACTGAAGTCTCCAGTTTCAGGGGATGAAAGTGCTCAATCTGTATTTTTCTATGTTCGAAGAATAAAAACAGCTTGGAATGAAGAGTTTGACTGACTGGTAGTATTTCCTACTGCTTCCTAATGTAAGTTGGAAGAATAAAAACAGCTTGGACTTAAGAGTTTGGCTGACTGAAAGTGTTTTCTACTGCTTCACAGTGTATTCTTTGCACTAATTATTTTTGCCCACTTGCTGACTGCATGCAGAACAGCTCTGTTATTATTCCAATAGACAATGGCATCTTTGCACACTGCTGTAACAGGGTACTTCATGCTTCTGTAGCCCCTTTGCCTTGCCTGTGACTTGGCCTTCATGGAGGTGTGTGACCAACAGCATCACAGAGGGTATTTGGAAATACCTCTTATAAAACTGTGGAGACAGACCAACACAATGGGGGAGAATGTTCCACACAGTGACTGAATATACGTATTGCTGTTATACATGTGTATTAATGGTAGTCTAACAGGGTTTATGTGAATATATGAGGTTTCTGTGTGATGTAGGTTGAAGTATTTTGTGGCTGTCCACAATACACTTCAAAGTGCTGTACTTTACAAGGGCTGCTGATGTCCCTCACCTCACAAGTATGTTGGGATGCCCTTCAACCTATGATCTCCATGGCTTGTGTGATACATGTGTAACACTGTAGGAGCAGTAGGTAGGTTTCTATCTCAGTCCTGGAAAATGTGTGTGTGTGTGAATGTGTGCGCACAAGACCAGTATCCTGAGTGTGTGTGTTTGAGTGAGGAATATTTCCATTGGGTGGCCATGTTGTAAGCCATTGTACTCCCAGCACACATCCTATAGTCTGCTCTATGAGGGCCACTTTTTACATCAACCGTAGAGGTATCTGTACACACTTGGCAGACCTATAAGCTCTGTGCTGTGTGCAAGCAACAGCTATGTAACAGTATGGAATGAGCAGCTACAGAGGCAGGGCTGTTTATCATAGTAGTGGTACACTTGTGTGTGTGTACTTTGCTGTGTATAGCAGTGTTTGTGAGTGTGTACACCCCTGCATGACATTAGTATGAAACCTGTCACACCCACTACACCACCCATTGCCATACCTTACAAGGGCATGCTATGTTACTCACTATACATGTACTTTGGAAACTCACACTATGAAGTCTGTGCCTCCTGTGATGACTGCATAATACTGTACTGCCACTAACTAGATAAGTAGCGATTTCAAACCCAACACTGGCAATTGTGATTGTGTGTGTCTGTGAACTGCATTCTATGTGTGTTGGATGAACACAATACCCTGTGTGTGTGTGTGTGTGTGTGTGTGTGTGTGTGTGTGTGTGTGTGTGTGTGTGTGTGTGTGTGTGTGTGTGTGTGTGTGTGTGTGTGTGTGTGTGTGTGAACAGTGGTCTATGTGTGTTGGATGAACACAATACCCTCTGGGTGTGTGGGCTTTACAAACCTGAGGTGTGTTCCACCCATTAGACTTACCAGAGTACACTGTACAAGAGGTGCTGATGTCAGCCACCATACAACTACCTGTATACACCCATCAGCCATATAAGCTACATCACACATGCAAACACTGTTATACAGACCTGCCAATTGTGTACATCTGTACCCTGGATATCACACACTCAAAGTGTTACCACACTGCCATACCCATTGTAGTCTGCAGGGACACATCCTGCTGATACACAGACATCTAGAAGACAAACAGAATACATTATGGGGAACACTTGCAGTCAACATTATGAATAATGCATAATGGCTGACAGCTATACACCCTGACATGTAACCATTAAACATGTATGCAGGACAAAGGCACCTCAAACACCCAGCAATCTTCAGCTTTTCAGCTCTTTAATAAAAATGAAACACAAACCAGTGTCACACTGTAATGTAAATCACTTTTCATCTGGTTCAATGACCAAACTTCTTTAGACAAATACCAGCAGGTACAAACTAATGTTTATACAAAAAATACATTTCCTCCCACCCCCTAATTACTCAATTATTCAATAAATAACAATTAACCATACAAATGAATCTCCATTTTCAAAGGACTAAATTGTCAAAAAACTAAGTTAGTATACATGATTCTTATATGGGTTTTATACTTTTGGTTGACCTAACATTGATTTTATATACCCTTGGTTAACTAAGGGTTAAGTTAATGTATACTAGTTTAGTTGTTGTTTTGACAATTTAGTCCTTTGAAAATGGAGATTCATTTGTATGGTTAATTGTTATTTATTGAATAACTGAGTAATTATGGGGTGGAGTCAAGTGCATTTTTTGTATAAACATTAGCTTGTACCTGCTGGTATTTATCTGAAGAAGTTTGGTCATTGAACCAGACGAAAAGTGCTTTACATTACAGTGTGGTACTTTGGTTTGTGTTTCATTTTTATTAACAAGCTGAAAAGCTGAAGATTGCTGGGTGTTTGAGGTTCCTTTGTCATGCACACTTATTTTTCTACAGTTTGTGGTGTTGGTTCATTTTTTGTAAACATTAGACATGCTGGCTGTCAACACTACACAGCATTAAATTGCTAAACTGTACTAAGTTCTAAGTTTACCTTGTGCATCAGAACCATATTAGCATGTCCCTGTGTCAATGGTATGGATGACAGTGATGTGGCACAGGTATCATCATATGCACAGGGTGTGGTGTTGGTTTGCTATTGGCCTAGGCTGGGCCATTTGGTTGACATCATATGTGTTTGTTTGGGGGTTGTATCTGAAATGGGCTGTGCAGAGATGGTGTGTGCAAGTCTGGTTGTGATGGTGATGGTGTGTGTATGGATGCTCACAGTCACGTCATGTGGCTGCCCTACACAGGGGTACGTTGGACAGCTGTGGACCATACATGGCAGGGTGTAAAGTTTACCATCTCTGGCCATGGACATGGGAACTGGGCCTGCCAAGGGACCCATGGGCACCACCAGACCCAAGGCCAGATGCACTACTACTCCCCGATGGTGACTGGCATCTGCTGGATCCACATCCCTGTTGGGACAGACCAGAACAATGTGCCCATGGCTTGCTGCATCATTGTGTGGAAAGCAACCCCCTGCAGTTGTGTTGTGGGTACTGCCACTACTGGAGCTTGAAGTTGCACAGCCACATGGACCCTCAGCTGTTTGTGCTGCTGTACCCATCCACGTGTCCTACGACCAACTCCCACCACATGCTCAATCACAGATATTCCACATTCAAGGACTGACATGCCACGACTGCCACCATCTCACCCACCTGTCTATCCATGACCGCAGCATAATAATAGTGGGCATCAGCAAGATCATGGAAGTTGTTACGCATGGCACGAAGAGTAGCATTCACTGCTCTGAGAAGCTGTCTGGTGTTATGTTCACTACATGGCTGTGCCTCCATGATGGTCCAAAAATGCATCTGGTGACACTTGCTGTTGTACTTCTGACAGGGGTATGTCGAGCAGCAGGCCCCCTTCGAGCACCCCTGCCTGTCTGTCTGTGTGGGACCTCACCTGCTCTTTGACTATGGCTGGTATCTACATACACACTCACCATAGTCACCACACTTGCCTGTCCCATGCCACTACCCACCAAATGTCCATCATCTATGGCCACTGGTGATTGAGTATGTGTGAACATTGTGTCTGCGTGTGGGAATGTGGTGGTGGGATGGCAACCAATGGCACAGATTCAGCCCCTGAAAACCCAGTCTGTGGCTCACTATCACTATCATCATCATCAGAGTTTGCAGAAACACTGACATTAGTTCCCAAGTGGGATGGACCCCGACCCACATTGCCACCTGTGAGGGGAAGACAACAAATGTAAATTAATACCTGTACATTGGCTGCAATGCACACAGACATGCACACTGACACTTACAGGTGAGTTGGCACAAAGCTACTAAACAGACCTTACATTACCCAAAAGATGACATGCATGACACACAGAGACCTCATCATGCATTGCAGCCATTCTCAATCCTTGTTACTAACATTATACATGTCTTGGATGCATGAGTACTGTTAGTAGGGTGACGTCCATTCACCTAACACACTGCACCCATGTACACATTATTGATGTTCACCTGCATAGCACAGTGGCAACTACTGTAGAGCATACCTCACAACTGTACAAATCATTGAAGACTGTGTAGATGTCTGGCACTTATGTTTGCTCTGTCCCTCACAATGCTTATGTGTTTGTCTGACACATAATTGGGATCATATGAGGATTTATGTCACTAATTAATAACATACATCCGATTTGCACACCTCATCACAGCAGTGAATGTATGTTCAAACAAATCCTGTTACACCAACAGCCTTCTAAGATTAACGTGGATATAAGTGTACATACCCCTGTTAATATGGCAGGCTGTTGTATCATAAAAAATGAGACCACAATACTGCATTCAAAAACATTACCCACCTTAAATGTGACATATGACATGTGCAATCCAATCATGAACATACTGTTTCATTTACAAGTTAAAGCTTCCTGTTATGGTCAAATTACAGGTTAAAAAAGTGTGTAATGTAATATTGTGCTCTCTCATTGTATATATCAGAAACACTTGGCATCTTGATAGGGGTGTGTACACTGTGGTATCCACTGTATAGGATTAATGTTTCAGGCATGTCCCTACTGTAGGCCATTTGGCCCCAAAGTTTGTTGGTCTGAGTCCACATGTTTTGTACTGACAATGTGTGAGGTATGCTGCAAGAATGTTACCTAAACACTTCAGATAGGCTCCCCTGGTGACTACTGTGATCCACTGCAGTTAACACCACCACAAGTAAACATGGACATCAAGCAATATGGCTAGGTGTGTATTGGCAAAGGACAAAAACAAATTACATACTCACCAGCTACAGGTTGCTGTCCCAGTAGACCAGAGGGAGCTAAATAGTTGTGGGAGAGAGGTACTGTCAACATGTGGCCTTGTTACAAGGGGAAAGCAGCATTTCTGCACATTAACAATACGACCCCAATAGTTCAAAATATGCTGCCCATCACCATAGATGTGCACTTATTTGCATTACCAAACCCTGTCCACAACTACTATATTATCTGAAATATGCATGTAGGTACTCTACAGATACAGATTATGTATGCTAAAGCACTCTAGTAATGTGCACTAGGCCTCACCTGCACACTCCTCGTCCATTGTGTCGGGGACACCCACATCCACAATGCTGTCTTCATGTAGCTGTTCTCTTCTTGGGTGGGGTGCACCAAGGTTGTCAAGGAGCTGCTCCTATGCTGTAAGTGGGGGCTGCATGAGTGGGCCCACACCTGTGCCTTTTGCTCCTGGCTACAGCAGGAGTTCTTCGCCGGGCATTATATATGAGTTTGTTTGCACTATGCTAGAGCTGCTCATATGTTATTGTGTGCAGGCCGACATCATTTACCCTGTGGACTAGGTCATTCCACAGGGCAATCTATTCTTGCAGATGTTCCTGGGTGCAGCCAAACATTACATCATAGTGATGGATTACGAAGTCCACTATTTCCGTAATTTCAGCAGCAGTGTATGCTGGATTATGCACATGATGCATCCTGCCTGGAAGACATAAACAGTGGAACACATCATAGCACCTTATACAGTTGTCAAAAGTCTGGACAGAAATTGCACATCCACAGTGGATATATCTTTCCAGCAGTCAACTACATCATACCTCTGTAATCTGTCAGCACAATATCAGCTTGCATAGCACTCCTAGCCCTAATGTGTCATATTTCCACCAATGATGGATTGTTAATTGCATAAACCTCAAACCTCTATTCTCATTCCTTTCTGTGTAGAGGGATGACATTCACCGTCTTCCATGAGGATGGTGTGTGGATGTTGCTGAAGCTGTGTTTGAATATGGTATGTGATGGCACTGTGAGCACTTGCCTGAGTTCATATAGGATGCAGGCAGGGATGTCATCAGGCCCCATGCAGACTTCCTGTTGTTGCCTTTCAGCAGGCAAAATGTACCTGCTCACCATTGATGAGGGGAGGTTTGCAGTTGATGTGCATATCTCCCTATAGGGATGGGAGGATAGGGGGGTTATGTTCACAACTAACCTGTCTGATGCAAGTTTCCTACAGCCATGGCATGTGTGTATGAAATGTGATTTAACACCAGTAGATGGTGAACTGTATTGCCTCTGGGATTGACAACATATATGGGGGCACCCTTGTGACTGGCTTTGGCAGTGTGGATAAGTGTGATTTGTACTCATAGGTAGCCTTACATGGAGACATCTGTGACCTTACATGCTTGTTCAGATAGAGGTGGACATGCTTCTAAGTTGCCCTCTGCACCTATGTGGCCCTGTACAGCAATATATGAACCTATTATGTGGTTTGTGTATTGCAGCTGTCGACCAAAGGGGGCAAGAACTCATTTCAAAATAATTCCCAACTTTAATGTGCTCTATAGCCTGTACAATTTCATTGAAAACATAACAATCTGTTGGGAGAAAACATGCAAATTGAAATCATTACAATAAGCAGGTTGCATGAGTGTGCACAACCTTAAGCAGATATTATGTGGAAGCACCTGTTGATATAATGACAGCATTCAGTCATCTTAGGTCAGAGTCTTTCATTATAGCACATCTTAACACGTTTATATAACCCTATTGTATGATTTAAATAGTGAACACTATTTCATCGTACCTAAAATATTTAAACCACAAAATATCGAACATACAGAACAGCAAATTTTTTACCAGGGAAAAAATGTGCTGTTCCGAAACACAGACACACAGCACAAGCATAATAAAATAAAAAAACCACACACATACACTTAACAAAACCATAATTCTAACCCTACACTACTACCTATCCACTGACCTTAACCCAACCCTAACCCTAAAGTCCCTAACTACTGCACACTCACTTTACCTGCTCCCTAACCCTAAAGTCCCTAACTACCTCACACTCACCTTACCTGCTTCCTAACCCTAAAGTCCCTAACTACCGCACACTCACCTTACCCGCTCCCTAACCCTAAAGTCCCTAACTACCGCACACTCACCTTACCCGCTCCCTAACCCTAAAGCCCCTAACTACCACACACTCACCTTACCTGCTCCCTAACCCTAATGTCCCTATTGCACACTCAGCTTACCCCGATCCGTTCCCACACTTACCTTAACCTGGTCCATAACCTCCATTAACATACTTACCTTACTCCTGTCTGTAACCTTCCCACCACAGTAGAGTAAATAGTGAAGCCATGGAACGGACAACCGAAATCTTACCCTAGGTAAGATTTCGAAGTTCCGTGGCTTTGCTATTTAGAGTTTTTGACAAAAACGGGTCGATATTATAGATTTGAAGTTTAAAAACTTCAATACTATAATATAGACCCCCATCTTAACTTGGTAATAGTTGTTCAGTCTTTCGTCCAACAGCACTACAAATATGTCAGTTACTGAGGGCGTATCTTGTGCACAGCCCTATTCAGGGCAACCCACAGATTGTCTTTTGGGTGTAGGTCTGGCTGGCACATTCCCAAACTGTATTTCCCATCTGGTGAAGCCATTCTTTGGTAGATTTAGATGTATGCTTGGGGTCATACTGAAGTTAACTGGCAAAATCCCTCTTCATCTTCACCTTTCTAGCAGATGACTGAATGTTTGGTGACAAAACCAGTTGTTATTTGCAACTGTTTATTATTCATTTCATCTGGAGCAGAAGCCAAGTTCCAGCATTTGAAAAGCTATATAGCATGATCATCATGCTTCACTAGGGGGATGGTGTACTTTGGGTGATGCAAAGTGTTGTATTGGGCCAAACATGCTTCTTGGAATTGTAGGCTAAAGGTTGAACCTTGCTGTCATTAGACCGTGACACATTGTCCATCATGAGTTTTGGAGACTTGATATACAGTTTGGCAATGTGTGTCCAGCCCTGGATGTTTTTCTGTGTAAGAAAAGGCTTCCATCTAGCAATCCTATCCCATAGGACAGACATATGGGGAATACAGAAGATTGTTGTCACATAGGGTGCACACCCATTAGTTAGCAGGGATTCCTCAAGCTCAGTGTTGCTGTCAGTCCCCTGTCAGCCCCCATGGCCAGTTGTCATCTTGTTATATCATCCACTTTGGATAGACGTCCAGATGTTTGTAGTATCACTGTTGTCTCATATGTTCTCCACATAACTGTCTGCGCTGTATTCCATGGTATCTCCAATGTTGGGAACACTTTCTACTCCTCTCCTGAATGATACCTTTCCACACTGAGTTCCCATCAGTGCTTTGTAAGCTCTCTGCCAAACATGTTTTTGCTGTAGCAGGTGATTAGGTAAATGTAAAATATAGTCGACTAGGACAATTGAACATTATTTGGAGTTAACCAGAATCTTGTTAATCGATGGCATATGTGTAACCAAAAAGACAATGCTGTGATTACTGCAAGATGTGCATCAATCAAGTAGTGGTTTAAGTGTGTCCACATGTATGCAACTAGTTTATAGTATGTTTCTTTTGTTGTATATTTTCTCCACTAACAGATTTGTTTGTTTGTCAATAGAATTGTACAGGTTATGGGTCACATTCAAGGTGGGAAACATCTTGACAAGATTTCTAGTGGTCTCACTTTTGTATAGTACACAAACCTGGCATTTCAACAGGGGTGTGTACACTCTTGATATCCACTATATGTAGGTGTTCAGATGCCAGATTGTGGTAGCCATGGACAGAGGGTCATAACACAGTTGCACACTTCTCCAATTACAACCTGATAATCATGCCTCTTCTACTACCCATATAATTGTCATGGCAATGCAACAAGTACCTGTAAACATTTATGTCTGTTGTATGCACTGCAACTGATATTACACAGATGTAGACCATGCACAACTGATTTACATACATAGATAAGTGAGTAGATTGCACAGTAAGCTTTGCTATCACAATGCTAAGCTGGATGATGTCCCACATTCATTTCCAGGCTATTATGTTATGGTGTCATTGCTAACAGAACTGATAATGGTTTGCCTAACATAACACAAGTCTTATGTGTAAGTGACTACAGATATCAGGCACACATGTGCTTACAAGGCTGTACAGTTGAATTGCATGAACTCACTATATCACAAGTATTTCAACACACACTTCTGCAAAAGTACTTTACTCTGCACATGATCTGTATAGTTCTCATATTTACCGGAAAAAATGTGTATCATAGCTATATGCACAGGTAACATATGGATATGTACAACATATCCTGATATATTTGACAATATACCTGACAATATCCCAGGCTGCGTTCTACACGAACTACAGAATAAACTGGCACACTACCTAAGTACCATGTTCAATCATAGCCTCACCTCAGGCTTTGTACCCACTGAATGGCACACCACGATGGTTATCCCACTCCACAAAGAGGGAGCCACGATGGACCCCAGGAACTACCGCCCCATTAGCCTGACGAGCCTGGTCTGCAAGGCCATGGATCATATCATCGTGGAACTCATAAACAAAGACATTGGTAATCTCCAAGCTCTGGACCCTACCCAATTTGGATTTGTAAAAGGCAGATCATGTCTCCTAAACTTGATTGACTTCTTTGAAGCAGTCACCAAAGCCATAGATGAGGGTAAAATGGTTCACACAGCTTATCTAGATCTCATCAAGGCTTTCAACACCATCCCCCACTCTGGAATTATAGATAAGATCACTAAACTAGGTATAAATCCCTATGTCACAAGATGGGTTGCCAACTGGCTCACGGACAGAACCCACACTGTGAAAGTAGCGGATTCCAAATCCGACTTCAGACCAGTGACAAGTGGAGTACCACAGGGTTCAGTCCTGGGTCCTCTCCTGTTTGGTATCTACTGCTCTGAAGTGCAGGCTAACAAAGAAGGTCTTTGGCTAACAAAGTTTGCAGATGACTGCAAACTAGGAGCCACAATCGAAACTCCTAACGATGTGGACAAACTACAAAAGGGCCTCACTGACACAGATACCTGGTGTCAAAGCCATGGCCTGTAGCTCAATGCCAAAAAGTGTATTGTCATCCCCTTTGGTAAAAACTCTGTACCCATGAACTACCACATAGCATAGCTGGTAGTCTACTTAATGCTGAAAATGTGATAAGAGACCTTGGAACACAGGTGGACAGTAGTCTCTCCTTTGATAATCACATTGCCACAGTGGTCAGAGAATACATCTACATGGCTCATCTCATCACAAAAGGATTCTCATCCAGAAAAAAAGAGGTCATTGTTCCCCTCTACTCATCACTCATTAGACACATTATAGAGTGCAATGCCCCTTTTGGTATGTACCTCACAAGACATCTACAACAACTGGAAAGACCACAGAAATACCTCACAAAGAGGATTACTGGCCTCAAACAAATGCCCTGCGCAGACCGTCTCAAAAAACTACAGCTTTACTCCATCGCACATCATCTACTCAGGAGTGATCTCTGCCTAACATACAAAGCTATGTCAAACCCAGAGCTGTTGGACATGCTCCACTTAAAGAAATCCCAATCCCTCCAAGCTACATGCTCTAAGGACCTAAACCTTGTCACCACAATAAACAGAAGATGCTGGAGGGATAGATTCCTGTTCCAGAGACTTCCCATACTCTGGAACAGACTACCTATCTATGTCAAACAGAGCTCCTCATTAGCACTCTTCAAGAAAAATCTTGATGATTGGATGGGAAATGGGAAATTCACCCCAGGGATCACTTCTGTGGCTCTGCTCGACAGGAGCACAGGAAAATAATTCTCTTGGGTGGCAAAAGCCAGGGTACATTTTTTGGCTAGGCTTATATAGGCCCTAGGGCCAATAGCCTAGTACCTACCCATGAACCTATGAACCTATGAACATCACAGTAGCTGGCCTAGCAGTGGCACAGTCAGTGGTGTTTGACAGACACTCCAGTAGATACCAAATATCAGCTGTCCTTTCCTGGGGTGAGTGAGGGGCCCGAGCTGTGATCTATGCCACTACAGAGAGAGCCACATGCTTGGGCCATCACTACTGTTCGGCATTATATCAGTACAGCAAGTCTAGTTGAAACATATGCTCACAAACCCCTATTTTCCATTATTACAGACCACCTACTGCATTCATTTACATGCTTACTTTTTTCACATACATTTATTTCAGTAATTGTCAAAGATATCTCTCCTTTTTGTTGTTTTGTTTTATTTCCCTCTCTCTCTCTCTCTTGGCCTGAGCACCAATTGGTGTTCCTCCATTGCTACTTGCTTGCAGAGAAGCTGTGTAGTTCTTTCAATAGCCAATGTCATGGCAACACACTCCTATAACTGAGTACCCCATGTGGGCATTGGCTCTTTCCCTTACCTGTAAAGAACCAATCCTACATGTGTGTGAGCTAATACCTCTTACAACAAGACTTGTGGAGACAAGCCAAATAAATGGTGGAGAAGGTTCAAGACTTAGGGGCAGAATGATAGTATTGCTGTTATATGGTTTGAATACTGCTAGTTTAACAGGGTTTGTCTGAACATGCTACTTCTGCATAGGTTTCAGTCTGACAATGTCCTGTCTCTACATAGCTCTCAACTGTGGGGTTATCCACATAAAGGGCAGAGGTTAACCTGTTATGTTTGAAGTGCTTCCCAAGCAGGTATTGTCCTTGGCAAATCAATAGCATACTTTGGTGATTGCAATCAGTAAATGTTAACACCCATTTGTTTTTCTGACTTTATATCCCTCAGAAAAGATATGTTACAAAAAACCCTGTAACACCAGCAACTTTCAGTGTATAACAGCAACATTTCAAGTATGGACATGTATTTGGGCCTCAGTCCACCAATTATGTCAGGCTTTATCCAGATGTCATACAGTAGGAGGTTGATAGGTATAATGGTCTATCATTATTCAGTGCTGTCATTCCTGCTGAGTGGAAAGGCTGGAAAACATGTTAAAGTCTGTACATTCAAGGGGCTGGTGTATAGATAATGCTATTAGATGCCCTTGTAACATATTTTATGTGGGGGAGAGTAACACGTGTTTTAAAACTAGGCTGTTAGAACATGTGAGACATATCACTGATAAGAAAGAAGACAGTTCGATAGCTGTACATTGGAATAAATCTCAAAATGAGGACAGTAGTGGGTTACAAAGTACTGTTTGGGAAAAAGTCTGTTTCTCAGTTTGATGAAACATTCATAAAAGAACAATTGTTATGTACACAATCAATGTATTATTATTAAATGTGATACTTTATCCCCTAGGGGGTTAAATGAGAAGTGTAATTAGAGGCTATGTATTTAATTATGTAATTAAGTGTTAATTGCTTCTTGTATTTAAGGCAAGTATTTATTGTAATGTTTTCCTATTTGAAGGCTTTGGCCAAGACATCAGAGTATAATAAACTTGTGTGAATTTCTGGCTGGTTGTATTTTTCTTTGCTATGCTCAGCCATTTTAGTTGTTTTGCTAAGAGGTTGTTGTATGTCTGGCCATTGTATATGGCCTATCATGATTTAGTAGCAGTGTACTGCTCACTTATTTATTTGGATTGTTGGTGAGGGGGTCAGATATGAGTGTCATGGGTCTTTTTGTATCCAACTTTGCATGCTGCCTCAGTTATGGGTGGTCTATCAGCAGCATATGTTTGTATGGGCATATTGAGACTTTTGTATATATATATATATATATATATATATATATATATATATATATATATATATATATATATATATAGAGACAGAGAGAGAGAGAGAGAGGTCTACTTCTGATTGTCAAAAACTCACTTTTTTGACAACCAGAAGATTGAACCCATTGAAGGAAAAGTGCACTAAATCGAAAGTGCACTTTCGCAAAAGCCGGTTTTCCAAAGTGCATTACAGTGGGGATAAGGAAATATATCCTTTTCCCCACTGTAGTGCAATCTCGGAGTTAGTATATTTAAGTAGGAGGGTGGGGGTGTAGGGGGGCTTGCCACCCTGCAAAATACTGTTTAAAGCAGTTTTTTTTGTTTTTTGCTGGTTTGGAGAACCGACTTTTGCAAAAGTGCACATTAGATCTAGTGCACTTTTGCTTTAATGGGTCTTGATGTTGCTTGTTAGAGATAGTGTAATTTCGATCAAGCAACATTGACCCATATATATATATATATATATATATATATATATATATATATATATATATATACCTCAGTATTTATTGGTAATATATCTATATATTGTTATACACATATATGTATCTCCATATATATCTATCTCTCTCTCTATATGCATATGTTTCTTTTCAGATATATATATTTGTAGATACCAGTCCTTCCTAATTGCACAGTGTCTCTTCCCTATTGTAAACTGGCTGTAAAATATGGTATGTTTGAGAAAACATCCTAAAATCATATATGGTTTACTGATAAATTACTGCCACTATGATGTGCAGGCTTCTGCGTTCAAGGGCTGTTTATTTTGTTGCTGGGCAGAACAAGGACTGTTGGATACAGAATGATTAAGGCAGTTTTGAGCAGCTTTAAGTGTGTTTGCATGGGTTTGCACAAGGGTAAGCAGTGCTAACATATGGTTAACCGAATAGGCCCTTACACTGTGTAGGCTTCACTTACCAGTGCACAAATCTGCTTAGCATTTACATTTAAGCAATGCTTAAGCCTGCTAAGCATAGCTCAGCCCTGGTAACCATTGATCACATTCCAGTCTGATAAAATGGCAGGGCAATGACATATTTAATAAGTGTATTTAATTTCCTGTACATAACATGCTTCTATGTGCTGTCATTACAGTAGCAAGTGGTGTGACTATACTGTATAGGACACTTGGGTATACATGGGTAGTGCCACAATCTTTTTTTTAATTTGTTTTATACATGTGTAGTATGCCAGGTTATATCCAGTCACACTTGCATGTTACACCAGCTACAGTGTGGGGGTTGGCAAAAACAGTTTAACACATACTGTATTATTTCGTTAGTACGTTTAACAGTGCTTTTCCAAGTAAAAGTAGATTGCAGATTGTAGTACTTGAACCATACACCCCTGCATGCAAAGCTGGGACTCTGAGTACTTACGATCTTGTTCGTGGTGTCTGAGCTGTATGTTTTTATGTATCTCTTATTGGATATTAACATGATATTATGATATTACCCATGGACTACTATGTTTTTTGGACATGTCAATGAGGACTGCTGTCACATAGTAATGGCATATCTTTCAGTTTCAGACTTCCATCCTATAAAACATTCATCTTAATGCATAACCTGTTGGCTATCCACTTTCTGTCTGTCCTCTGTACAGATGTGCAGATGTCAGGTATTGCTAAGGAAATACAACTATGTAGGTGCCCACATAGTATTGTGCAGTGGGCCTGAACACTGCTGCTAGTTCCAACATATGGGACATTCCTTAATGTGGGCCTTGCTCCTTTTCCTTGCCTGTATGAGGGACATTACAGAGGTGGTTGGCTACAGAGTCACATCACAGGACAGGACATTTGGAGACAGCCCAAAAACATGGGGGACATATCTCCAGAATTGTGAATAAATTCTATGTCATCAGTGCTGTTATACACATGGTGGATTGATAGATTGACAGAGTTTGTGTGGACATGCATTTAGTGGGTGACTTCGTGACTGACAGTGATATGTCTCTGACTTACCTCTCCACTGGCACACTGTCCACAGACTGGCCAAATGTTTGTCTGTTATGTTTTGTCTGTTCCCCAGACAGTTGGTGTCCTTGGTAAATCAGTCATGGACTCTGGGAAATTCAGTTAGTAAATACTCACATCTATTGGTATTACTGACTTCATATTCCTCATAAAGGATATGTTACAACAAACCCAGGAACATCTGCAACTGTCTCAATGTATGAAAGCAATATGTCCAATCTACCCCTGTGCTTATGGCTCTGTCCTTAAATGATGTCAGGCTTTGTCCAAATGTCAATGAGGCTCAGAAATATTTAGTATCATTATTTCTTGCCTTCATTTCTGATAACATCCCACTGATGTAGTAGACCCACAGACATGTCAGGGAAGAGTTACAGCACAATGGCATGAAAATTACAGAACCAACTGATATTGCCAACATCCTGGCAGATAGGTTCACTGTCATCTTTACCCCCCTCTCACCCCCTAAAGGGCCCATATCTATACAGGAGGAATACAGAGTCCCTGTAATCACACCTATGCAGGTAAAAGCTGCACTCTCTAAAACCAAAAACACAGCATGCATGGGACTGGACAACATCCCAGGCTGTGTTTTACACAAACTTCAGAACAAACTCGCTCCCCACCTGAGCACCATGTTCAAACATAGTCTCATGTTAGGCTTTGTGCCCACTGAATGGCACACAGCAATAGTTATTACATTCCATGAAGTGGGAGCCACCACTGATCCTGGGAACTATCGCCTTATTAGCCTGACGAGCCTGGTCTGCAAGACCATGGAACGTATCATCATGGAATTCATAAACAAAGACATTGGTAACCTCCAGACTCTGGACCCCACCCAGTTTGGGTTTGTGAAAGTCATATCATGCCTTCTGAACCTGATCGACTTCTTTGAGGTAGTCACCAAAGCCGTAGATGAGGGTAAGGTGGTTCACACAGCCTATCTTGACCTCGCCAAGGCTTTCAAAACCATCCCCCATTCTGGAATTATAGCTAAACTCAATAAACTAGGTATAAATCCCTACATCACAAGATGGGTTGCCAACTAGCTCACTGACAGAACCCACACTGTAAAGGTTGCAGACTCCAAATCTGACTTCAAACCAGTGACAAGTGGAGTTCCACAGGGTTCAGTCCTGGGACCTCTCCTGTTTGGTTTCTACTTCTCTGAAGTACAGGCTAACACAGAAGGCCTTTGGCTAATGAAGTTCACAGATGACTGCAAACTAGGAGCCATAGTTGAGTCCCCAAATTATGTGGACATCCTACAGAAGGGTCTCACTGAGACAGATGCCTGGTGTCAGAGCCATGGCCTCAAGCTCAATGCCAAAAAGTGCATCGTCATGCCCTTTGGTAAAAACTCTATACCCATGAACTACCACATAAATGGCAGTCTACTTAATGCCGAATGTGTGATAAGAGACCTTGGGACTCAGGTAGACAGTAGTCTTTCCTTTGATAATCACATCACCATTGTAGTCAGGAAATCCTTCTATGTGGCACACCTTATCACAAAAGGGTTCTTATCCAGGAAAAAAGAGGTCATTGTTCCCCTCTACTCAGCACTCATTATAACCATTATAGATTACAAAGCCCCTTTTGGAATGTACCTCACAAGAAATCTGCAGCAGTTGAAAAGGCCACAGAAGTACCTCATAAAGAGGATTACTGACCTCAAACAGATGCCCTACACTGACCATCTCAAAAACCTCCAGCTGTACTCTGTAGCATATCGCCTACTCCAAGGAGAGCTCCGCCTAACATATAAAGCTATTTTAAACCCAGAGCTACTGGACATGCTACACCTAAAGAAATCCCAATCCTTCTGAGCTACATGCTCTTGGGACCTAAACCTTGTCACCACAATAAACAGGATATGCTGGAGGGATATTTTCCTATTCCAGAGAGTTTTTCTATACTCAAGAGCAAGCTACTCATCTATGTCAAGCAAAGTTCCGCATTAGCACTCTTCAAGAAAAATCTTGATGAGTTGATGGGAAATAGGAAATATACCCCAAGGATCACTTCTGTTGCTCTGCTCAACAGGAGCACAGGAAATTAACTTTCTTGGGTAGCATAAGCCAGGGAACCTTGTTGGCTAGGCTTACTTAGGCCTTTGGGCCGATAGCCTAGTACCTATCTATAAACCTATGAACCTATATGAGTTCTGAGCTTATACATTCTGAGGTGAACTGTACATGTGAGAAGCCTGTGTATGTCTAGCCATTGTTAGAGACTGTCAGGATTATGTACACATGTCAAGTGTACATGTTATTTGGGCTGTGTATGGAGGAGGGTGGATGCAAGTGTTATGGCTCCATTTTATCTGACTGTGCATGCTTCTCCAGTTTCTGCTGATCTATTGGCTGTATGTGTTTGTAGGGGCAGATTGAGACATGTCCTGTACCAAGGTCAGGATTCAGACTACACTGAGAATTGGGACTGTATATGTAGGGCTAGTGTGTGAGTGGCAAACAATGATGTATTTGTTTACACACTCCGTATACTCTAATGCTCACTTGACTTACCGGTATGTGACTATGGTGATATTGGTTGTGGGTATGCAATTTCACACTGGCATCTGTTTGTCAGTGCTGTTACATCCCTGTAGTGCCTGATATATTTGCAAATACATGTGTAATTACCCATAGCAGATTTTCTATTTCAATTACTTGTGGTATTTCACTAAATATATGTTAGAGCACATAGTAGGGTGTTACAACAGCAAATGTGTTAGCTTATCTATGCCAATACTTCAGATACAACCCCATTTTAATGGCTTCTACCTACTGCTTTGTCAGCCTTAGTCCAGATTCATTGCAGTAAGGGGTTCTGAGCATACTTCTCAACTGGCTGGATTGTTTTAGAATGTCCAGGTTATTGCTCATATTTCTGGTCTGTTTTAAATATTATTCCCATTTCTCTGGTAAATCACTGTGATGATATGATTGTTGTCATAAAATGAGGACATACATTTCATTTACCTACCTCACAATCCATCAGAATAAGTATGCTGAAACAAACTGTGTCACTCTGTCAAGAAAAGTACAGGGAGACAATGACCACTTCCTTCCTGGATGCTAATGTGTTAGTAATGAGATGTGCCACCTAGAAGGACTCTCTGACCACAGTGGAAATGTGGTGGTCAAAAGAGACATTGCTGTCAACCTGTGTACCCAGATCTCTTATTATGCCTTCTTTGTTCAGGGGACTACCATCGATGTGGAAATTCATGGGAACAGGGTTTTTCCCAAAGTAGATGACAACACATTTTCTGACATTGAGCTTAAGGCCATGGCTCTGACACCAGTCATTGGTCTCAGCGAGGTCTTTCTGTAGGATGCCACCATTACTTGGGTATTTAATAATAGCTCCAAACTTGAAATTGTCTGCAAACTTTGCCAGCCAGAGTCCCTTCATGTTGTCATGGACTTCAGAGAAGTTGATACCAAACATGAGAAGACCCAGGACAGAACCCTGTGGGACTCCACTTATGACTGCTCAGCAGTCTGGCATGGAGTCAGCTATTTTGATACTCTGAATTCTATCTGTGACCCAGTTTGAAACCCACCTAGTGATATAGGGGTTGATGCCTAGCTTAGTGAGTTTTTGCATGATTTCTGAATGGGGAATGTTATCAAACGCATTGGCCAGATCAAGGTAGGCTGTATGTGCCACCATGCCTTCATCTACAGCTCAGGTGAGTGACTCCAAGAAGCTGACCAGGTTGATTGAGTTGGTATGACATATCCTTCAAAAAACTAAACTGTGTGGGATCCAGAGTCTGCAGATTCCCATATCCCTGTTTATTAGGTGCATGATGATGCATTCCATAGCTTTGCATAACAGACTTGTCGGGCTATTGGGACAGTAGTTCCCAGGGTCTGTAGTTGTTTCTCCTTTGTGGAGAGGGTGACTGTAGCAGTGCACAATTTAGTAAGGACAAAGCCTGAGGTGAGGTTGTGATTGAACAGGGCACACAGGTGAGGTGCCAAGTCACTGTGCATTTCATATAGAACACTGCCAGGGATATTGTCAGGTCCCATAGAAGCTGTATTCTTGGCTTTGGACAGTGGTGTTTTAACCTGTGCAGCAGTAATACTGGGTGACTGGCACTGTACTGGTATTTTGATTGGTCCTTTGGGTGGGGGTGAGAGGAGTAAAGTTTGCACTCAATATGTTGGCCAGTATATTTGTTGGCTCAAGTCTAGGAGGTACCATTGTTCAGTAGCTCAGAGCAAATCTTGGTATTGACATGGAGATTCTTTACATAACTGTATGAGGCCTTGTGGTTGTCTTTACTATGTACTCAAATTATGTTTTTACAGCTAGCTTTGTAGTATTTGATGAAGGATCTCAAATTTTAATTGAGGGTGACAAGGGTTTCTTTCCAGTTTTGGGACTTCACCTTATTCCACATCAGTTTTCTCCTTCTGTTGTACAGTTTCTTTATGGCTGGGGACCATCAGATTGGCTTCCTTTTTTTGGTGGTGAGGGTCTTGGTTCTATTGGCTATGGTGGTATCCATGCATTTGTGTACGTATTCATACTGCCTTGTTGTTTGATTCAGTGGTCATGCAACTAGTCTCCATTTGCATGGTTGCTGTGAGGTTAGCCACCTCTATTTTTAGGAGGCCAAAGTTAGCTTTAGAAAGGCTTCTAATGGTGGTTACCTGTGCAGGAGGGGGGAGTGGGAGGGCTGTGGATTTCCAAAGGTGATTATTTTGTGGTCAGATCTAAGAAGGGAGGAGTTGACTACTGGTGTACAGCAACAGTCGCCCATGTTAGTAAGGACCAGATCAATGTGATGGGCAAGTGCATCACTACAAGAGTAGCTTTCCCAGTCAATGGTGGGGTAGTTGAAGTCAACCAGTATGAGAGTGTTAGGTTGGACACTAATATTCTCCAGGGTGTTTAGGAACATGGAGTGTGGGTCTTGGGACATGTTTTGGGACCTATAGCAGACTACAACCTGAACCACTGTCTTACCCAATGTTAGCTACACCTGCAGGATCTGTGATGCATAATGTAGGGCTACCACTCTGGAGGTCTGTGCATCCTTTATGAATATGGAAATACCACCACCTTTGGAGCTTCAGTCCAAGTTCTGCAGCCAAAATGTGTGGAATGAGTTACAGGCTGGTAGTTCAGGGTGCTTCCTGCTGCCTTTAACCAGGTTCCTGTTACAGCACAAATGTAATTATTCCCCATTTTAAGGAATACTTCCAGTGAGTGCATTTTCAAATTTAGACTCCTAAGGTGCAGCAGCATGACCCTCAGATTGCATGTGTTTGTAGCTGTTTATATATATATATATAGATATATATATATATATATATATATATATATATATATATATATATATATATATATATATATATGTGTGTGTGTGTGTGTGTGTATATATAAAAATATATATGGGTCTAGGACTATTCACTTAAAGCACATTTCATTGAAACACATTTGACTGTGCACAATTTACTGAAAGCTCAATTCAGTGAAAACACAATTCACTGAAACACATTTCACTGAAAGTTATATATGGCCTTTTCCCCACTGTAGTGTGACCCTGGAGTTAGAATATATAGTAAGGGGGGGTGTTGAGGGCACCACCCCCCAAATTGGGGGTGTGGGGGGAGTATCCACCCACC